>NC_136483.1:119289801-119299801 GCF_053919585.1 Euprymna scolopes
AGAGACAAACTCGCAACATCTCTTCTGTGAGATAGAGGTTGCAAGGAGGAGAAACGGACATCTCCTACGAGGCTACGAAGTCTATTTTGAACTCTATCAAGGCAGGACAAGGCTAGAGCAGCTCCTGCCCAGATGTGGCAACAGTATTCCATCCTTGGACGTACCTGGCTCTTATATAGGTAGAGAATAGCATCAGCAGTGAGATATCTACTGGATCGATAGAAAGATCCCACCATTTTTCCAGCGGCCTTGACAACAGATTTGATATACGTGTTCCATTTAAGATCAGGAGTAATGGTCAAGCCCAGAAGCTTGTCAAAACTTGAGGCCTCCTGAAGACGAGAGCCATTCATTTCAATTGATGACAAATGTGAATTAGAATGTTGATGATGTAAAGAGAGAAGCTTGGTTTTAGATGCATTAAAAGTAACCAGCCACTCCTTTCCCCATTGTACTACGTGCTCAAGATCAGAGGAGAGAGAATTGGAGAGAACTTGGTCGTTTACTGTCTTAGATGTGCTACCATAAATGGTAGTGTCGTCAGCATAAATGTCTACAAATGATGTAAGGATATGATTTGGAAGATCATTAATGTAGATCAGGAAAAGAGTTGGGCCCAGGATGGATCCCTGAGGGACACCGGCATTAATACTGTGAGCTTCTGATTTTTGCCCCTCAACTACTACTCTTATGAACCTATCAGAAAAAAATGATTTAATAATTGAGAAGACTTTTCCAGCTATACCATAGCTAGCGATCTTATGAAGTAAACCTTTATGCCATACCCTATCAAAGGCTTTAGATATGTCAAGAGCAATTGTCCTAGAAAGATTGCCACCGTCGAGAGATTTGCTAATCCTATGCGATATAACTGTAAGGACATCTGCTGTAGATCTAGCAGAACGGAAACCATATTGAGTGTCACTAAGAAGGTTATTTTTGTTGAGATGTTTGATTACTTCTGTATTTAACACAGATTCTAGCAACTTACTCATGACGCACAGGAGACTTATTGGCCTGTACTGAGAGGGGGATGAGCGATCACCTGAATTCTTAAATACAGGGCATACTGATGAGATTTTCCAGGGAGATGGGAAACTATTCTCCTTAAGACAACGTTTAAACCGTTTTGTAAGTATGGGCGCTAATTCAGGTTGAAGTTTTTTGAGTACTATAATTGGAATACCATCAGGGCCAGTTGCTTTACTCGAATCAAGGTTTTTGATTAGCTTCGCAACATCACGTACAGATATACGTATATCACATAGCGTGTTTTCTGATACAGGAGGAAATATTGGGGGTTGGCGGTCTTGGTCGCAAAGGGTAGAATTAGCTGCAAAGTTCTTGACAAAGAGTTTGGCTTTGTCTGATGCTGACGAGATTACCTCAGGTCCATTGATAATAGTTGGGATGGAGCACACGCTTCTGTTCAGGATTCTGTTTGCTATTTGCCAAAACTGGTGGGAACCAAGCCACTGCTCAGCTACTTTGGACTTAACAGATTGAGCATACAACTCTCTTGCGTTCCTTATTACTTTCTTACAATGGTTGCTGGCAGTTCTGAAAACGGCTTTAGTTTCCATACATCTATTACGTTTGAAGCAGTGGAAAAAACTTACACATACATATACGTACACATATGCACATATATATATATACATACACTTACCTGCATATACATACACATCCATATATATGCATTCATACACATACACACATACATGCACACATACACATACATACACACATGCATACATACACATATATGGAATATACACACATACATGCATACAAACATATATAAATGTATATATACACATAGACACATATACATACATATACTCATAGATATAAATACATATAAACTCACATGTAAATATATAAATATACACACACACATACATACATAAATACATATAATGATGGCAGATTAATTCCTACATGCATCCAGCATTACAGGCGTACACACGTCACAGCTTTTTTATCGCCACAGGACTTTTTTTTTCTTTTTTTTTTTTAATAGACAAATGCCTGAGGAAGTATCTATACAAATATGATGTTACAGAGTTTTAGCTTTGTACGACAGCTAAATCTCTCTCTCGGCTCAAAATGTTGACATCCAGCAACAAGCAAGAGCAAGATAGCCGGCAACAAGTCAAACTGCAGACCAGTTTAATGCGGGTACTGGTCTCCCGCTTTGTTTTTTTTTTTTTGTTTTTTTTTTAATGAAAAATATATATACATACATATTCTTCTTCTTCTTCTTCTTGCTCGTCCGTCGAAGTCGACGATGACCAAGGTATCAATCAGTTTGGCGTCAGGGGTTTGTGGGTCCTGAGATGGCAGATGAGGCCAATCCGTGCTCGGCAGACTCTTCCACACTCTGGACACGTGAAGGCGGTATCGGCAGGCTGTGAACTGGCAGCTCTCTCCTTCCTCCTCTTGCACTTCTGCTGGTCGCGTGTCATGTGTTGATTCTCTGCCCTGTCGGCTCCTAGGCTGATGACGCAACGCCAGGCCGAACGTTTAGCAGCGCGACTCTCCCATACATATATATATATATATATATATATATATATATATATACACATACACACATATACACACACATATATATACATAATAAATTCCACAGCCAAACAACGTCGCAGCCCACAAGAGCCATGACAGTCAAAGAACCAGAAGTCCAATAAATGTACACATATATAGGCATATATATATGCATGCACACACGCATGCACATGTACAGACATACACGCACGCACATGCACACATATGCACGCATATGCGCATGCATACGCACACGCACGCACACATATATATGTTTGTATATATATAAGTATACGTACAAATACATGCCCGTACACATATGTATATGTATATGTAATTCCTCAATGGTCATGACGATAGTGATGATGTTACAATTCAATGAATACACATGATAATGAACATGAAAACAAATCCACAGATGCAAAACGTTTGCATCTATATATACATACATACATATATATATATATATATACTAGCAAAGATACCCGTGCTTTGCACGGAGCTTTGTTGCGCACTCGGGTACCAAAATCTGTGGGCACCTTTCCAGTAAGTTGATGTTGTAAGAGCAACGATTGCATAAGGTGATTAACATTTTAACTACCTCTTGTAGTGACTGAAATTCAATCAGGAACTTCACAAAACGTTTTCATCAAAAAGGAAGGTTACTTGATGTTACATAGTAAATTTTTCATTGAAGTAATTTTCAACTCTTGCTTAAATTTTATCTTGCACATTCAATACTAAAAACTTACCACAATCAGATCATGTCAGTTTTTCCTCATATCCATTTCTCGAACTTTTCACTGAAGAGCCTCAGGGTAAACTACATTTCTGCTGCTTTGATTTGGAGCCAGAATGTAGAGTTTTTCTGAACTTCCTGTCCGGCTGATGGAGACGTAGAACATACCGTGACTGAAGCAGTCTGATGTCAAGTCTACGCCAATGGTGTTAAATGTCTGACCTTGACTTTTGTTTATGCTCATTGCAAAACACACCTTCACAGGAAATTGGAGTCTCCGGAATTTAAATGGAAGTTCTGAGTCCGATGGAACTAAGGGGATCCTTGGCAGTAGAACGGTTTCGCCTTTGTAGGGACCACAGGAAATGGTGGCCTCAAGTACATTGGTGTGCAATCTGGTGATAACACATCTGGTTCCGTTTGTTGTTTTTGGCGGTTCCAAGGATCGAAGAATCATGATTGGCGATCCAATTTTGAGATTTAAAATGTGTGGAGGCATTCCAGATATCTCCAAAGAGTTTAAAAACTCCACAGGGTAGTGAACAGCTTCATATTCATTAGTAGCCGAATCAACTGACTTGTATTGCTTTGTGTCTCCTGGAAATTCATCCATTATTGAATTGTTCAAATGATTCACATTGCTGTTTAATGGCGAAATAATAGCCCTCTCAGCAAGCAAATCCGGTGATTTTCCATTGTTTTGTACACTTTGTCTTTCAGTTGCTTCTGATTACCGACACATTTACCAAGCGCAGTTGGAATCTTAATTGTGTCAGGTGAAGAAGTGATAGGAAACTGACCATTACCGATTTGGAGAAGCAATTTTGAGAAGTCTGCTGCAGCTGTGTTATCAGAGATATAGGCTCTCATATTAGTAGTCAGTCTCTTCACTATAACGTGCCTCCAGAGATAGGATTGTTTCAAACTTGCATTGACAATGTTAGCCCTTGTGCCATTTTTAACCACTGGGAGGATTTGACGGAAATCACCGCAAAATAAGGTTGGAATGCCACCCATGGGATTCTTGTTTCCTGTGATGTCTTGCAGTGTTCGGTCAATTGCTTCATAAGCACTCTTGTGCGTCATTGGGGCTTCATCTACAATGATTGCAGAGGTGTCTCTAATTACATTTGCCAAGGCTGAGTTACCAGTAATTTTGCAAACTGGCTGATCCATTCGATGAGTATCCAAGGGTACTTTAAAAGTGCTGTGAAGAGTGCGGCCACCTTGTAGTAGAGTAGCAGCAATGCCACTGAATGCTGTTGCAAGCACAATCTTTCTCATGGATCTAATCTTTGCAAGGATCAAATTGATTACAAAAGTCTTGCCCGTACCACCTGGAGCATCAAGAAACATCATGTTTTTGTTCATTTCACCTTGTGCTTCCAACATTGCCATGAATGAATTGTAAACTTCTCTTTGAGAATCGGTCAGTTTTTCTTGCATATTTTCTGCTTGTAGGGAAAGTTCTTCAAGATTATAAGTAACTTCACGTTGATACTCTCTCGCGAGTCTTTCATCTCTCCCTTGCGTTGGTACAGGTAATCCATAGCTTGCCAATGGTTGACCGCACATAAGGAGAACTTTTTCTTCAATTAGACAAAGAGTTTTATTGTAGATGTCCTCATTAAAATCTGCTTCTGGATTGTTAACTTCTTGCCTGTATCTGTGAAGAATGTCTTCAGATATTACATCACGAAAAGCCATCCAGATCTCAAGAGGATTTCTTGGCTCACAGGCTGTTAAAATTATCACAAATAGGCTTCGCAAATTTGAAGGTGATTGAGTGGCACTTGCCTCTCCTACTGCTTGATGCAAGTGATGGTCATTTTCTAGAAGGCCTCGAGCAAGGCACGCTGCTCTGTATGTTTCAAACACCTGACCATTGTATGCTCGCAAATTTTGAAATGAAGTTGGACCAGCAACCTCATTGAGCAACAGGCGTAAGAAATAACACTCCCCTGCTTTTGGACTAATCGTGTAGATTCTCCCAATGCATGGTGCCTTCCATACATCATCATTTTCAGTACCTTCAACTTGTACCCCACGCATTCTTCTCATCCATTCCTTTGTCGATTTGTTCCAAGTGTAAAACTCAGGGACTTCTACGTATTTGAGACCCCTTGCAAAGTCATCCTCATGGCAGAGTTGAAAAAATGCTGTCAAAGTTGTGGCAGGCGGTGGACCTTGGGCTCGTTCCAGAGCAGTATCAGCTGAGAACATGACACGCTGCCCATTTTCAAGATGAACAGAAAGTTGTACAATTGGGGGGAAATGTTCATGGATGGGATGTTCCAATATCCTCCAGGCCGCCTCTGAACTGCCGACATACCTTGCATTCTGGAACTGCTGGATCTCATCCACAATGTGACTTTGTACTTGGCCTTGTTGGTTAGCTGCTCCATCAGTTCTTTGTAGTTCAAACACTGCTTGATCACATCCTTTATTCACGTATTTGAGGACATATTTGATGCTTTGGATCGAGCTGCAAATTTCTACGTTAATGTGAGCGTTGAACTGCTGAAGGAGGACCTTGTTGTACGGAACAATCCACTGGTTTGTTATTTCTTGATTAACATACCGACCATTTCTCTTCATCCTTATTGTACCAGTCTGGCCTCCATCTTCTGGTTTTCTTCGCCTGTACTTGGGGTAAGAGTCTTGGCCTTGCTCGGTACACTGAAGAAATTCTTTTGGGTATTTTTTGGAACATTTGTTGTCAATCATACATGGACAATTTGGATTAAATGGTCCACAAGGTCCATGCACCATATGTGCCATCACTTTAGCATGAAGATCAGGATCTTCCTCTTTGTCAGGGATCTCTGCAGATATGCAGAGATCCATTTTTTCTGGTAGAAGTTTGTCCTCTGGGGACTGCCAGGTGAGGATGTGTGCATGCGGCAGTCCTCTTTTTTGATATTCAATACTGTACAGGAAAGCCCTCAGCCTGCCAAATCCTCCCTTTTTAATAAATTCAAGTAACTTTTTTAGCTTCTGCCTGAAAACCCTGGCAACAATATCTGGACGATCCTGAGGGTCTTGCCCTTGAAGACAATTTTCTGTAATTTCTGTCCACTTTGGATTTGTTGTGAACGTGATGAAGAGGTCGGCTTGGCCCATTCGCCGAACATATGCCATGGCATCACTTTGACGCTCAAACATGTATCGAGGGCCTCCTGTATAAGTTGCCGGAAGTACAACTCGTTGACCAAACTGTTCTGGATTCCCATCCTCCCTAAGAATTGAATCTCTCAAGTTGTTATAATTGTCAGCTCTCAGGGTCTGTTGCTCACGCCTCAGGAACTGTAAACGTTCTGTTTCAATCTTGCAGTACACATCCACCAGCCATTGTTGAAATAGCCTTCGGTACCAGAGAAAATAGTTTCCAGGCCGAGTCATTAAATGGTACAAATAAAATTGCTGTTGGGTAACTTTTCGCCCATTGGATGCCTTCATGTAGATGTTGTAAGATGGAGAACCATAGGGGTACATTAACGGGTACATTAAAGTATCTTAGAGGGGATGTAGTTCGGAGATCCATTTTAATGTATCATTTCTAAAACGCAAGACAATATCCCGGTTAGCTGTTGGTTCATTCTCCATTAATATTCCAATCTCATACGTTGTTGTTGGAGCATTGAATCGCCGTGGATGCTCTTCTTGCGGCCTTCGGTCTTCCCTTATGACAACTTTATGTTCTACCAAGTGTTCTTCTTCAATCCTCTCCTTTGTTGTTTTTAGCTGACAAATAAATCTGTTGTTCTCATGTAAAAATTCAGTCAGACTTTGGAGAATGTCTCTATTGAGTCTACTGTCACGTCCCCGATTATGTAGTTCCTCTTCCAGACTATCCAAGAAGTAGGCTTGAATAAACTTTGCTGTTTCATCTTCAGGTGGTAAAAGACTCCCAATCTGGTGGCAAACCTGGCCTCGAATTCTAAAAGAAGGATTCCACCCATGTACTGCCGCAATTTTGTGACCAAATGATGTCATTGCAAAACAATTGTTATAACAGCGTAGATTTTGCAGAAAATCTTTAGAGATGGGACCATTGCCGGAGAGCAAATCTTGAAGCAACTGAGGCAGTGGTGGAAAGCTATCAAGCACAACTTTGCCAGAAGAACAACAACAACCAGGGGTTTCTCCTTTAAATTTTACAGCTGAGCAATGTTGACATACTTTGTCCATTTTTCCTATATCAGCTGTAGTGAGAGAGTCATTTTTGTTGTAGAGCAATCCTTTTCTATTGCAGTGTTCTATTTCATGGTGTCTCAAAGCAGTCATTCGTTGTCTAGCTGCCTCGTTTTCTGTCAATTGCTGGGGCAAAGTCATACTCTCTCTCCATGCAGCCTCTCGTTGTTGCCCTTGGTATAGGCGAAAGCTTCGTTGGGTTTCCGATTCATTCTGATGTCGTTGAGCCACTCTCAACTGACCTTGTGTACGTCTACTTACCTCATATAATTCATTCGATCGTAATATTGCTTCTCTTTCCAGTGCATATCTTTGCCTTTCTTGAATTTCATCTTGTGATGAATTTAACCGCCTTACAGCATGTCTAGTTCTGTCAGCTTCACGTTGGGTTTCTCTTTCCAAATCTGACAGTCTTGCTCTCCTTTCTCTTTGACGTATCCTGTTAAGTTCTAGACGTCTTTCTCTATCTGAATTGTTTTCATTGGAGCGAATTGCAGCAACTCTTAGTCTATTAGCTTCCAATCTTTCCATTCTTTCTTCCTCACTTTCGTTTCTACTTCGTTTGGGTGGCATAATTTCGGTTTTAAACGGAATTGTTTAACGATATTAATGATTGTAAATTAATTAAGCGTAAAGGAAATGTATACTAACTGAAATGGACGAACTATAAATAATATTTCTGAATAGTACAATTATAAACAATTATATTGTACCTATTTACTATGCCTCCCCACGGGACAGAGTTAGACACCAGGGTCGTTTTTTAACGTGGAGAAAAGGTACAAAAATAAAAATTGTCTCAGTCGTGAAGGATTTCTCCTCCACCGAAAGAGAACAAGAAAATGAAGTGCAGCATCTGCCGGAACAGATACTACACTTTGATCTTGACCAAAAGGAATGAATAAAAGCGACCTACGTGTGACTCATTACTTCCGGGTGTAAACGTCACAGTCTAAAAGTAATAATTAAAAAAAAAATGTAAATGTAAAATAAATGTAATACCAACTTAGGTTAACTAAGTAAACAGTACAATTAAAACAGTTCTATTAAAACAAATAATTACTAAGATCTAGGTAATTGTTAGTCTCATTGTTATGGTTTTAAAGAAAAAAATGTGTAAAAAAAGTTCTGCTTTTGTGAGTACGTGTATTTCTTTTAAATTACATAACCTTTTTATTTGATTAATTATATCTCTTTTAAATTTATATATTTTGTTAGTAAACTGGAAGAAATTCAGTTGAATAAAACCTTGTTCGTGTTCTTTACGTTAAACTCATATTTTTATAAAAGGTTCATCCGG
Organism: Euprymna scolopes; assembly: GCF_053919585.1. Classification (NCBI taxonomy): domain Eukaryota; kingdom Metazoa; phylum Mollusca; class Cephalopoda; order Sepiida; family Sepiolidae; genus Euprymna; species Euprymna scolopes. Next base: position 119,298,585 of record NC_136483.1, read on the forward strand.
TTTAAAGAAAGCGCTAAGTTTAAATAAGACTGGAAATAACTAATTCAATGTATAAATAGAAAAATGAAATAAATATAACCTTTAAGTCTTAAGATAGTAATAATCAAAATGTAATAAATTATTTGTAGTTCAAATCTATGATAAGACAGGCTTTCGAAATAGGCTCGACCAGAAAGATTAAATTGGAACGAAATTATAATCTCCGTGCCATTTTCAAAACAACCCCACAAAAGTAACGGTATCCTGCAGTTGGTTAAAATGACAACGTTGGTTGTAAGAAAAATGTAAAAGAAAATGCGCTTATCTGTTTATTTTGACCTGTTTTATTTAATTAAAAAAAACATTGGCTATAACTGGAAGAGAGCGTTATGTTTTGGGGGTTGTTTAAAAAATAGAATGGAAATAAAGTTAGTTCCGTTTTAATTGTCTTTAATTGCGGCAAGCGCTAACAAAATCGAAAAATCACTGTTTACATTCGAAATGTTAACTTTTATAGGTTTACAGGTTTGCTGACAAGGCTGGGGGTGTTTAATACAATTATTTTACTAAATTGATTTTTTTCATTTAAAAATAAAATTATTTCTTTTTTAATAAAGTTTTATTTTAAAATATTTGTTTTTGTTTATTTATATAAAATTACGATAGTTGAATTGTATTCTTTCAATTATATTGGCAAGTAAAATATAAAAGATTAAAACGGAACGAAATTGAAATTTCCATTACATTTTCAATACAATCCCAAAACATAAAGCTTTGCTCGCCAATGAATTGTTTTGATAATATACGTAAAGTGAAATAAATCGAATATAAAATTAAATGAAAATATATTAAATAATTAAATGTTAAATAGATTTTGTAAATAGTACAGTTGAAATGATTAGAATATTTCCAATATGTAATAAGGTCGAGGTAATTAGTTAAAGAGATTTAATATAATGTGATATGCAAATGAGCATAAGTCATTCAATATGGGGGTGGTTTGTAGACTAGTATATAAAGAAATTAGGCAAAGATTCTTATGTCTCCTATAACAGAAACATCCTAAAATGGGTTCTAATGTTTCTCTACCAGGAGAGATCTACCCTCTTACCTCCTTTATATTTCATTGATGATGGAGAGCTGTACACACAGACAGAAACACACGAACCCTATTACTTTATAAAAATATATATATATATATATATACATATATATATACATATATATATATATAGATA
>NC_136483.1:119304801-119561762 GCF_053919585.1 Euprymna scolopes
GAAAATTCAAAGAGAAGTATAAGTTTATGGATAAAATGAAAGGGAATACTCAGCAAAGTCCAATATGTACGGTTGTAAATATCCAGTGATATCTAAAAGTTTGCAATAGGTGGGGCAGTTAGTGAGTCCAAAAAGAGTTCCATAAGATATCCTTTATAATATCTTTAAAAATATCCGGGTTAGAGAAGGAATGAAAAGTTTGTGTATAAAAATCCTGTAGTGAAATGCAGGAGTAAAATCCAATTCATGGAAATAAGAGTTGCTGTGCAGAGAGACATATAAAGTTTTTTTATAAAAAATATAGGGTTTAAATGGAAAAGAGTTAAAAAGTAAAAAACTAGAAGCAAGACAGTTGGCATAATAACCATCCATGGCCAATGTAAATTGGAAAAGAGCAAAGAATGAAACTTAAAAGTAAACATGAGAGAAAGTTAATAAGGTCAAAGCAGGTGGGAGGGGTGTTTTACTATGACACTGTTGATGTATGTACTAATAATGGAATTAAACAGAGTAGAGAAGAAGGGTTAGAGAAGACGGGGAAGGAGAGAAGTCTAAAGTAGGAGGTGACAGGATACTTGGTGTAAGAGAAAGATAGTTTGAAATAAGGAAGAAAACAGTAAAAGATAAATAAATAAATATATTCAGAAAGATGTATAATTTAAAAAATATATATACATTGGTAAAAATTTTTAGATAAAGATAATATTGAGAAATAAGCTGAACTGTTAAATTGACAAAGCAAAATTAGCGAGAAAGTAAGAATGTAAGACATTCAAACTTATGTGTATCTAGTTAGAGAATAAGGTGGGCCGAAAGAAATATGCTGATCTTTGTAGAGGATATATATATATATATATATATATATATATATATATATATATATATCAATATATATGAGTTGTAGAGGATATATATATATATCAAATATAACAAAGTATATATATATATATATATATATATATATATCAAATGTTAAAATGAGCAATCAATTAAAGTGGAAATAAATTTAAGTGAAGGTATAGATGGTAATCAAACTTAAAATGTGGTTCAGGGAGAGAGAATTGAAAATCTAAGAATTAAGGATTAAGGTACTAAAAAGATCGGGGAGTAACAAAATATAGAAGAAAAATAAATAAGGAAAAAAATTTTTTTAGAATAGAGTGGTAGAAAATTAAGCGGTAGAAAATAAAAAGGTGTAGAAGAGAATCATGTATAGTCGAAGAGGAAGATGGTATCAAGGCATTAAGTCAGAAGTTCTTTAGGGCTAAAGGCAGAGAGAGGTGAAAAACATGCAAAGGGTGGATGCATTAGAAGGATATAAAGGGGATTGGAGCTAAATGATTATTGTCTAATTAATAAGGTCAAAAAACGGATTAACGGAACAGTAAGCATGAGGGGATAAAGGTATTTAAAGAATGGTAAATAAAAGATAAAAGGGGATTATAGGTAAAAGGGAAATTACAGGTCAGGGTGATATAAAAATTATCAGCTAATGACTCGAAAGAGAAGTGAATGGGGGTGGAAATAGTTATGTAAGTTCGAATTGGCTATACTTGTATTTTTCCTATGTTTGCAGCTTGAAATTGATTCGTTTTTAGAATTAATGATGTTTATACTTAGATAAGGTGACAATGCTTACAGCTTTAGATATACAGAGTTGGCAAGACTTAGCGCCAGGAGTGTAGGATTTAGATTTTTTGAGTATTGACTATTTAATGGAGAAGCTTATAGCATACAATGTGTGAGAATATATGCTAATTTTTACCCCTATGCTCCATGTTCAAAAAGAATGTGTCCTCTTGCGCATCTAATCTGATACACTAACTATTGGCACAGACAGATAAAAAAAAATTCAACTGAAACCAAATAGCCAAAAATGATAAACTCCTGAATGTGCCACTGCAATTCCACATAAAAAATCATTATTTTAACTGCTCTAAACGAAACAGATGCTCAGAAACTAAAGTCGCCTCTAGGACTGCTAGCAACCACTGCTGAAAGGTCATTGAAAACACAAGAGTCTTTCGCTCTAATGTCAAGATTAAAGTAACTGAACAGAGACTAAGATTACTATGAGTTTTGGCACATAACAGAATTCTGAACAGATGTGTAACTTCCATCCCAGCCATCATCAATGGACCTAAGATGATTATGTCAGCATCCAGCAAAGCCAAACTCTTTACTAAGAACTTTGCATCAAACTCTTGCCTGCATGATAATGGCCACCTACTCACTGAATTTCCTCCAGGACTGAAAATACTCTGAGTGACATCCATATAACTGTCCAAATTTGATTCCAGCAAAGCAACTGGCTCTAATAACATTCCAATCATTGTGTTCAAAAAAGCTGCAACCAGAACTAGATCCAATCCAAAGTTATTTAATCATTGCCTTAAGGAAATTTTGAAAAATCTTGTCAGTCTCTCCAGTATTTAAAAATACAGGAGATCAACCTTCTGCATCTCAGTACAGACCAATCAATCTCCTGTGCATCATGAGTAAGTTGTTTTAGTTTGTGATAAATAGAGAATTTGTCGACCACCTCAGCAAAAACAACCTATTCAGCAAAATGCGATATGGTTTCTGTTCTGAGGGATCAATAGCTGATGTGCTGATGGTAATATCACATAGGATCAATAAATCTTTTGATAATGAAATTCATTAGCTCTTTACATATATAAAGCATTTGATAGGATTTGGAAGATTGAATATTCAATCCTCAGTGTGGGCAACTGAAAAATACAATTGCAAATTACTTAGCACCTCTATCCAGTCATGGTTAATGGAACAAGAGCATGCTACTCCTGTGAAGTAAATAAAGGGATCCGCACGAAAATCCGTCCAAATTCCAGAGTTTGACTGAAACATTCTGAGTTCAATAAGATACACCTGAAGGTTACATTGACTGAAACGTTGTGAAAATCACACTCAAGATGAAAACAGTAGTCCAATGAATACAAATAATATGAATATATATATTACACTATCTCAGTAACCTGAGAAATCTTTTAGAGAGAGAGAGAGAGACAATAGGAATACATATAGCACTAGAATTTCTTCCACTGCCAGTGGTAGGTTTGGTTGCACAGTGGACTAGGTGCTTGATTGTTGATCACATTTGAATGTGACTGGTCATTTGGGTTTTGAATTTCCGTAGGGATACAATTGCTAGATTTAATCACATACCCTTTGTTGTATATGCATGCATTTGTGGAGAAGGCATCACCAAAAACGTTTTTTCTTTTCTTCTAAACAACTCCAATCAGTTTCAACAAAGAAAGTAAAAATTAAGAGAAAGACATTAAGTGTAAAATGAAACAGAAAATCATTCTTTCATGAAACAAGTCGTTTAACTCCCTTACCTTTATCAGGAATCTTTTGAAATCTTCAACTTCATAACAAAATTAACATTTTAAGTTTGCAGACAACTATTATGAGAGGAGAAAGAAATACAAGACAAGATGGAGGGAAGAAGAAAGAAAGAGAAATGCTACAAAATGCTTTATATGCTTGGGAAATTTAATAAGACGTCAACGCCCCATTTCATTGTCAAAGGAATTTCTACATTTCCATAGAAATACATATTTTATGAGAGAAACAAAAAAAAGCAATTTGTATGTACACAAACACAGGCACTCACTCATACTCATGGTTGTCTAATAATTATAAACATATTCACATACTTTCAATTTGTTACTTAATTGGAATTCATTATTGAGATGAGTATTATTTATTAATTTTGTTTATTGCGGACTATTATCTAAGAAAAGAAGAGGATAATAATCCGAAATAAATAAAACTAATACTTTTTTTTTCTTTTTTTTTACAAGGAAGTCACCACTTATCAAGGCCCGGAGATCACTCGGGGATAAGGGTTATTGCGTGTACAGTAATCAACGGGATAATATAGTAGAAATCGCTAGTAATGGAGATCTGATAAAGTGTTTTACTTAAGGGGGCGGTTCATCAGGAATTTGTTTATGTTGGACTTGAATACATCCAAGTTGTAGTCAGGTGAGAAACAGGCAAATGGAAGAGAGTTCCACAGGCGTGCACTTCTAAGAAAGAAGCTTTGTTCATGGAATCTACATTTTGATTTATGCACAGATAAAGAGTGGGGAAAATTACTGACAGTGGTTTCAGTTAGACAGGTGTTTTCGTGAAAGATTGGCGAGGGGGGACCAGACATTGGAGTTCAGATGAGCACTTCCCATGGAAATAACGATAAAACAACAACAGGCTCGCAACATAGGGTATGGCATAAAGGTTTACTTCATAAGATCTCTAGCTATGGTATAGCTGGAAATGTCTTCTCAATTATTAAATCATTTCTTTCTGATAGGTTCATAAGAGTAGTAGTTGAGGGGCAAAAAATCAGAAGCTCACAGTATTAATGCCGGTGTCCCTCAGGGGTCCGTCCTGGGTCCAACTCTTTTCCTGAACTACATTAATGATCTTCCAAATCACATCCTTACATCATTTGTAGACATTTATGCTGACGACACTACCATTTATGGTAGCACATCTAAGACAGTAAATGACCAAGTTCTCTCCAATTCTCTCTCCTCTGATCTTGAGCACGTAGTACAATGGGGAAAGGAGTGGCTGGTTACTTTTAATGCATCTAAAACCAAGCTTCTCTCTTTACATCATCAACATCCTGATCCACATCTGGCATCAATTGAAATGAATGGCTCTCGTCTTCAGGAGGCCTCAAGTTTTGACAAGCTTCTGGGCTTGACCATTACTCCTGATCTTAAATGGAACACGTACATCAAATCTGTTGCCAAGGCCGCTGGAAAAATGGTGGCATCTTTCTATCAATCCAGTAGATATCTCACTGCTGATGCAATTCTCTATCTATATAAGAGCCAGGTACGTCCAAGGATGGAATACTGTTGCCACATCTGGGCAGGAGCTGCTAGAAAGGACTTGTCCTGCCTTGATATAGTTCAAAATAGACTTCGTAGCCTCGTAGAAGATGTCCTTTTCTCTTCCCTGCAACCTCTATCTCACAGAAGAGATGTTGCGAGTTTGTCTCTGATGTATCGTCATTTTCATGGAAAGTGTTCGACTGAGCTTCAGTCTATGGTCCCCCCTCGCCTAACTTTCACAAGAAACACTCGTCTAGCTGAAAACACTATCAATAATTCCCCCCACTCTTTATCTGTGCCTAAACCTAAACGTAGATTCCATGAACAAAGCTTCTTTCTTAGAACTGCACGCCTGTGGAATTGTCTTCCATTTTCCTGCTTTCCGGCTGACTACAATATGGTTGTGCTCAAGTCTAATGTAAATAAGTACTTGATGAGCCGTTCCATATAATTATCAAATTTACCGAATTTTCATTACTAATGATTACTATATTGTCCAATTTCTACTGTACACTCTTTAACCCTTATCCTTGAGTGGCCTCTTGGCCTTGATAATGTGGTGATGCCTATGTAAAAAAAAACCAAAGAACATCCCTTCTGTGTATCAACAGTGAGATATCTACTGGAGCGGTAGAAGGATCCCACCATTTTTCCAGCGAACTTGGCAACAGATTTGATGTACGTGTTCCATTTCAGATCAGGAGAAAAGGTCAATCCCAGAGGCTTGTCAAAACATGGAGCCTCCCTAAGACGAGAGCCATTCATTTCAATTGATGCCAGATGGGGATCAGAGCGTTGATGATGTAAAGATAGAAGCTTGGTTTTAGATGCATTAAAAGTAACCAGCCACCTCTTCTCCCATTCTACCATGCACTCAAGATCAAAGGAGAATCAGAGAGAACTTTGTCATTTACGGCCTTTGATGTGTTGCCATAACGAATGATTTAAGTATGTGTTTGGGAGATCATTGATGTAGATTAGGAAGAGGGTTGGGCCCAGGATGGACCCTTGACGGACACCAACATTAATACTGTGGGTTTCTGATCTCTGCCCATCAACCACTACTCTTATGAGCCTATCAGAGAGAAATGATTTAATAGTTGAGAAAACATTTCCAGTTATACCGTAGCTGGAAATTTTGTGAAGTAGGCCTTTATGCCATACCTTATCAAAGGCCTTTGATATGTCAAGAGCAATTGCCCTAGAAAGGAAGCCTTTGTCAAGAGATTCACTAATCCTATGAGATATAACCGTCAGCACATCTGCTATAGATCTAGCAGAACTGAAACCATATTGCATGAAGGTTATTTCTGCTGAGGTGGTTAACTACTTCTCTATTTAATATGGATTCCAGCAACTTACTCATGACACACTTTCAATTTGTTTACAAAACTGATAAAAAGTGAGCTGGTGAAAGCAGAAAATATAAAACCTTTTAAAATATTGCATCTGCAAAGCAACTTTATAAATAACATGATTCTGATTGTTCTTCTTTAACTTTCACAAAACTATTTCAAACAATAAAACAAAAAATGCATCTATTCAAGCTGTGTTGAATAGAACTAAGAAATTCCAAACTTAAATAAGACTGACCGACAGAACCTCTCTTATTGATGCTTGACTATATCTAAAAGCTATATTTGTATATACATTTACCTGTAGTCTGCAAAAATGGTAAGGATATCAATATCATAAAAGCATCCAAGCCCGTTTCCTTCAAAACACGCCCAGATGTCAGCAATTAAAATTTGAGCTCTTTTGTAAAAGGCAACTGAAAAAAAAAAAATGAAAAAAAAATTAATTTTTGAAAACTAAAATAACATTTTTTTAAAAACTTATGTCAATCAAAAAATAAACCCAAACATCATCTATTGTTGTATGCTAACTCTAAACTTAATCAGAAGTGCCTGGCTCAATCGTCCATGTCCATATAACAGAAAGAAGTGCTAATCTTGTCTTTCTCTGCACATCCACGGTTTAACATTAGCCAATCAAAATTAAATGCAAAATTTTGGCATCCAAACTTAAAAAGCCATAAAAGTTAATCTATTTTGAACATTAAAACTTCTTGAGATTGCCTTTCCTGTACAAACTATCATAAAAAGATCTAACAGTAATTCAATATTAATAAATAACACTACACGTGGAGATATTTAGATAAGTTTACGACTACCAAAATTATTAAAACTATAATTGTCTACATGTGTTGCATATTGGTGAGTAGATCAGCAAGTGTTTATTTGATTGAAAAGTATTTGACAAAAGGAGAATTAACACAAGTTAAATTATAAACAGGATGTGTTGTAGATAAGGGGATGAGTAGGGTTCAGGCAATTCATTCTTTGAAGAAATCAACTCAGTATGGGAAACAGGATTAGTGGGAGTGATGTCAGACAAAAGATAATCTGCTCCTCCCACTGAACTGTGCGAAGACAACACAAGAATAACGTCAAGATGCATATTTTATTTAATTCAAATTAAAACAACGTTTCTATATGAACTCTCATTCTTGACGTTATTCTCGTGTTGCCTACACACAGTTGAAACATTTCAAAATACAACCGCTAGATACAACACGTGGCTCTAAATAAACAGACCTTTCTCCAACTTTACAACATGGCAAGGAAGAAGAAAAGGAAAAAAAAGAAAGAAAACAACACACTGAAGATGGAGTATACCTCTGAAATATATTTGTGATAAATTTCAAACAAGTAAAATATTTGCTTATTTTCCTTATATTACGTTGTGATTTGGCTTTTCCGTATTTTATTTTGTTCAAATTAAAACAACATTTTTCTATGAACTTTCATTCTTGGCGTTATCAAATTATCAATTAAGATCGCTAAAATTTTGGAACATAATTATAGCAATTTTTGTTTTAGAAATGTGAATTGTTATTCGTTTCAAGACTTTAACAATTTTTGTTTTAGAAATATGGATACTTGTACAGTTTAATCAAGACATTAAAAAATGAAAATATCGAAAAAAAAAAGGTTATATTGCACATATCCATTATAGAATGAAGTTCTCCGACAAAAAAATTTCACTTAATTTCATCAAGTAGTTTTTTTTTTACAGCAAAAAACAATTTGTTATGATACCGAGCAAAAGGTTTGATTTTTAGGAAGAAAAGCTAGAATTAAAGATGGGAAGGGAGTGTCGGCGCTTTACATTGAGTTATCTCCCCGTGGCATGTTTAACAAATTCCATAATTGCTGCCTTCAACGTGCTCTCATAAGAACATGTAAAAAAAAAAAAAACTACCCGATCAAATTAAATTAAATTTTATTCAGAGATCTTCAATCCAAAACGGATACGTACAATATAACCTTTTTTCGATAATTTCATTTTTTAATGTCTTGATTAAACTGTACAAGTACTGAAATATGAATTGTTATTTGTTTCAAGACTTCATTAGGAAAATATCTATAAAATATGGTAATGGTAAACGTTAAAAGTCACGGTAAGAGCAAAATGTGAGAAACATTTCCAATTAAAAATGATTTTATGTTTCTTATATTTTATTAAATGAAAACAAGATAGTGATTGAATTTGATTTGATGTCACCTGAGATTTCATTTATTAAGACAATACCAACACATTTCAAGTGTGCTTTTCTTCAGTTTGCATTCGTAATATTAAATGGATTTTAAATCGAAATGATTTTGCATTTAACAATATATTTTTAATGTTTGTTCATGGTATGAGTGAGATTAATTCACACTTACCTTGTTTATTTCCTAGTTCTGCTTCGTCTTTATAAGATGGAAAATTAGAGACGACAAAATTGAGCAACTTTTCAGCACTGTTGTCACATTTTATGATGCAATTCACAAAACTGCCGTTACACTTCTGTGAAATAAACAGGAATTCATTCATTTTTTTTTTAATCAATGTTATCAACTATTTTTATTATTATCATGAACGGTTTGCATATTCTGACAGCATTATAACCATGGGCAGTGTTGTATTAGTGTAGTGGAAAGTGTTATAGTCAGCACAAGCATCGAGCTCAAAAAAAATATTGCATTTCTCATGAATCTCACAAGAAATACTTTAGAATTGCAATTTAGTGTTCAATTTTTGCAACTATCAAAATTGTTCTATACATTTATCATTTATGGCGACCAATTCTAGGAGATAAATTCTTTTTCAACATTATTAAATATAATCAAGAAGACTGCTGAGCAAAGGAAAAGTCTATTAGGCATGTGTATGCATTGAGGATGATGTGTTTGCATGGAGAGAAATAATATGAGAATAATACAATAAATCTGTAACGCCTTACATAAAATGTAATTACAATTCAACTTTGTTATAATTGCATTTTGTGTACGAGAAACTGAAATCTAATACTAGGATTGTTTAAAAAAAAAAGATTTCTTTGGTATTATTGTAGATTAACGCCTTCTACTAACCCCCACCTTGCCTCTCCAAAATATGAGATTCTACCTTTTTAGGTTATTAGGTGTAAACACCCTTATAAACTTGGTAGAATAAAACAAAAGAAAAAAAAATTAGTTTAGAATTTAATGAAAAATAGTTCCCCATTTCAAGGCCATTCTAATATTTTAGGTTATGTATGGTTTTAAGAGAGTCTTTGTAGGAGGACGGCTTGCCACTTGGACTTCAGGTTTGTGGTTAGGGCCAATTATGTGTAACACCCTTATAACTTGACAGTAAACAAAAAAAAATCAATTCCTTCCAAATTTAGAGTGGGAGATTAATCTACTATTTCCAGGCTATTCTAGCATTTTAGGGCAGTTAAATTTTTTTTTCTATGAGAGATAAATCATGTGTGTTTTTCTTTGAGGGGAAGGTATCTTTTTAGTTTTTTTTTTTACGATTTTGTGATTTTAAGAGGGTTTTTGTTGGGTGTGGTCAACTTGGACTTAGAGTTAGAGGTAGGTTAAGGAAGGGATTTTAGGATGGGTGGGCTTTGTCACTCATATCTAGGGTTAGAAGTAAGGTTAAAGGATTTTTTTAAGGGAAGAGCTTGTTACTCAGATATAGAGTTAATGTTCAAGAAAAGGCACTTTTAGGAATTGAGCTTATTAGTCAAACCTAGGGTTAATGGTAAGGTAATTACATTTTATACTAACTTTTCAGCTTGAAAAAATATCAGAAGTATTTGGAGAGCTAATTGCTCAAGAATGGCTGGGAAATTTACATTAAATTTATATATGAAACTGATCCCCCACTCTATATTCTAAATTATTTTCTTTGTTTTTGCTTTTGCTTTTCCTTTTTTTATGCCAAGTCTTCACAACTGCTAACGCGTAATCACCCCCAAAAAAGTAGAATCGTTTTTTCTTAATTGACTTCTAAAATGTCATTTCTGGCTAGATTAAAATTCGAAAGTTGAGTATATGTGAAAACCAGTATTTCTTGAAGGATTTATTATATAAAAGAACCACAAATCAATTTAACTTAAATTTTAAACAAAAATAAGGTATTCTCTTTCTTTCTTTTATTAAATCATATAAACAAAGTATCTTCTTTTTTTTTAAACATGCAAATGAATTAGCAGCTGCTAATTCATTGAATTAACAGCAGCTGCTACTGATAAACCATAAGTATTAAGTTTTAGCAAACAGTCAAAAACAGTGAAATGAATAGAATTTAAAAATTGATATGAAAACAGAAGACAATTATGAAAACAGAAGACAATTATGATTTTAATGGATAAAAAGAGAAAATATTGCTTTACTTATTACTAAGAGACTATTGCTATTAAAACATTCATTTATGGCTGCTAAAATAACAATGATAGAAGATGTACAAGACATGACAACAACAATTTCCCATAGTTCTGTTTGATAATACACATATTTTCTACCAAATATTCGCATTCATTCGTACAGATTATGCATATGTTGATTGATTGATTGATTGGTTTTACGGCATATCAACCTATGTGGTCATTTAATGCTGGGTTCTTTTTTTTATTTTAAACGATTTTTTATTGAGGGGGGAGGGGACTTTTTCAGCCTTTCCTCCCTTTTTTTATAAAATCGAACTAAGAAATTAAATGTATTTATACATGGATGTGTATATTTGGGTGACTTTAAATTTCCTTAAATTTTCTTATATAAATTTACTTTTCTTAGGTATGCTAGAATATTTGTTGAGTTGACCTTTTCAAAAAGGTCCTCCATATTGCTTTCTGTATAATATAGTTTTCTAGTTGGGGCGAGGTCATCACACCCAACTAGGATATGTTTTACTGTGAGTGTCTCCTGGCATGGGATGCACTCTGGCACCGATTCTCCATTTAGTATATAAGAATGAGTAAAGTTGGTGTGCCCTATGCGCAGCCGAGTCAGTATCACATCTTCTCGGCGTGATCTCTTGATGTCCGGACATCGTTCCTTGAGTTCAGGTTTGATTGAGTATAATTTGCTGCCCTCTTGCTGACTCCACCGCAGTTGCCATTTTTCCTGTATGTATGCTTTTATCTGGGGTTTAAGATCAGTATGTGGAATCTTAAAATTGTCAGTTGGAAGGTGAGAAGATTTTTTTGCAGCTGTATCTGCCCTGTCGTTGCCTTTGATCCCCACATGGCTGGGGATCCAGACAAGAATAATGTTTTTAGTGGTTGAAAGGATATTGATTTTTTCTATTAATTTTATTGTTAGTGGATTTTCTTGTTTTTGATTTTGTATAGATAATAGGACTGATAGAGAATCTGTGAGAATGATGAAGTTTTTGGTGGTTTCCTCTGAAATTATGTTGAGTGCTAGATCGATAGCTATAGTCTCTGCAGTGAATATAGATGCTTCATTTTAAAGATTTCTCTTCATTGTGGTTTTATGGTATGTTGCTGCACATCCAGTGTGATTGTTGCTTTTAGACCCGTCTGTGTAGATAAAGGTGTAGTCTGAATATCGTAATTTTAAATGTTGAAGTTTGTCGTGGTATTCAATAGGGTTTGTGGTAGATTTGGACTTTTTGTTTAGGTTCAGTTTTATTTCTACTTGTTTCATGGTCCATGGGGGTGTTTTAGGTAGTATGAAGCTGTGAATGCTGGAGATTGGAATTTTCGATTCTTCAATGCTTTCCTTCATTCGGAGCCTGAAAGTTTTGATAGTTTTTCCTCTCATGTTGAAGAGTTCTTCATATTTAGGATAGAAGGTACATTGGTATGCAGGGTTGTTTGGGCAAGACTTCAGTTTGAGTAAATATTGAAGGGCTAACTTTTCTCGCCTTAGATCTAGTGGGGGTTCATGTGCTTCCGTGTATAGACTGTTCACGGGGGAGGTTCTGTATGCTCCTAGGGCCAATCTTAGGCCAGTATGGTGAATAGGGTCTAGGCTTTTTATATATGATGTTCGGGTTGATCCATATATGAAACAACCGTAGTCTAGTTTTGAGCGGACTAGTGCTCTGTAAAGTTTAAGGAGTGTTTCCCTGTCTGCACCCCAATCGGTATGTGCTACCACTCTCAAAAGATTTACAGCTTTGTTACATTATTTTTTCAGATAGTTTATGTGTGGGATGAATGTTAACTTTTTGTCAAATAAAATCCCTAAGAATTTGTACTGGTCAGTAACGGGTATGGGCGTTCCTTCCATGGTTAGGACAGGATCATTATGCATGTTCTTTAATTTGCAGAAATGCATGTATTTCGTTTTTCTTTTGGAGAATCTAAATCCATTCTCTTCTGTCCATTTCATTACTTTGTTTAAGCACAATTGAAGCTTCCTTTCTATTATAGATATATATCTAGATCTACAGCATATTAGGAAGTCATCCACATATAGGGAGCAATCTACCCCAGGGTTAAGGTTTTTTACAATGTTGTTAATTCGGATACTGAACAGGGTCACTGACAGTATACTCCCTTGAGGTACTCCATTCTCTTGTTCCTTCAAGTCCGAGAGAGCTGTGCCAACCTTTATTCTGAACCGTCAATTTTTTTTTAAATTTTCAATAAAAATTGGCATTCTGCCTTTTAGTCCAAGCACCTTCAGATCCCTTGTAACACCGTACTTCCACACAGTATCGTAGGCTTTTTCCATGTCAAAAAACACTGCTGTTAAATGTTCCTTCCTTACAAAGGCTTCTCTGATGAAGGTTTCAAGTCTGACTATGTGGTCTATTGAACTTCGGTTTTTCCTGAATCCTGTTTGAAATTCTGTAATAAGATTCTCTGTTTCCAGGAACCAGATTAGTCTTTTGTTTATAATCCTTTCCATGGTTTTACAAATGCAGCTTGTTAGAGCTATTGGCCTGAAATTCAATGGATCTGAGACGTTACTTGATTGGGATTGGATGTTTGAGTTTTCAGATTTGGGGATTGGTATTATTGTGGCCTCTTTCCAGGTCTCAGGTACGTTTCCACTGGACCATATAATATTGAAAATTTCAAGTAGGTATTTCATTGAGGTTTCTGGAAGTTTTTTGAGGATTTCATATGGAATTTCATCGGGCCCTGTAGCTGTGTCATGGGATTTGGTTAACGATTCTTTTAATTCAGGCAAGGTAAGAGGTTGGTTGTATTTTTCCGTATTTTGTGATCTAAATAGAATTTTCTTCTTCTCTTCCTTTTCTCTAATCTTTTTGAATTCCTCTGTTTGTCACATGATGAAATTTTTGATAAATTATCTGCCAGGTTATTGGAAATGTCTTTTTGATCGGTGTATATTTTGTTGCCTTTAGAGATGTGGGATATTGGTGTACTATTACACTTTCCTTCTATTTTCCTCATCATGTTCCAAACTGTTTTTGCCTTGGTATTCACATTAATTTTTGATATATAATTTCTCCATGCTGTTCTTTTGGATTCCTTTATGATTCGTCTGGCTTTTGCTCTGTTGTTTTTGAAGAAATCATATTTTCGCTTGTTGGGTACTTTTCGAATTTTCTCAAGGCAGCTCGTCGAGCTCTGATGGCTTTTCTGCATTCTTTTGTGAACCAAGGTTTGTTGTGATTGTTGTGATTGTTGGTTTTGGTTGTTTTCGGTATGGTATTATTTGCTATGTTTGTGAGTGTTTTAATGAAGTAGTTCAAATGGTCATCTTCATCTTTCTTTTCGATAATTAATTGGTTTTTGCACTGTTCCTGGAAGTCTTCCCAATCCGCTTTATGTAGGTTCCATTTGGGTGTTTTTTGTTCAGTACTAGTACTTAGACTTTCCAGGATGATTGGGAAATGATCACTCCCACAGGTGTCATTGTGTACTTTCCAATCATAGTCCATATATACGGAAGGATCACATAAGGTAAGGTCAATGGCGGTGAAAGTACCTGTTGCTGGGTACATATAGGTGTAGTTTTGATTAAGGAGGCATAGATTATTTTTATTTATTATGTTTTCTATTTCTTTTCCTTTTTTATTTGTTTCTTTACTTCCCCATATTACATTGTGACTGTTGAGATCTCCTAGTAGAAAAAAAGGTTTAGGGAGTTGTTTTATTAATTGAGTTATCTCAGTTTCGTTGATTGTATCTTTTGGAGGAATGTAGATTGAGCAAAGTGTTATAGTTCTATGTAGAGTCACTGAAACTGCAATTGCTTGCAAGTTTGTGTTTATATTTATTTGTCTTTGAGGGACTTCATTCTTCACGAGTATTGATGTGCCTCCAGAAGCTCTGTCCGTATATTTATGTAGTTGTAAGATGTGTAGTGTTTTATGTTGATGGTATTGTTTTCTTTCAGAAAGGTCTCCTGCAGACAGACAAGTGCTGGGCTCATATTTGTTATTAATAATGTGAGTTCATTTTGGTTTGCTTTTATCCCTCTGATATTCCATTGTAATATTTTGTTCATCATTTGCAATTGTGTTCAACTTCCATCGTCTCCAATCCCTCAAATCTATTTTCTGTCGGAGTCCCTGTTCGAGATATAGATCGGGATCTTTCTTTTCCTGTTTTTGTTTGTTTTTTTTGTCTGGGGGGGGGGGGGGTTATTCTTTTCTGGCTTGTGATGTGTTTGATGGTTGTTTGGTTGTTTTTGTAGAAATGGTTTGTGGTTTTGTTTCTTTTTGTGGTTCAGTAGTGTCTTTACTTAATATTATCCTTGGATTGGTTGCAGACATTGTACTATTCATTTTCCTCATTTCTTCTAATAGTTCTTTCATTTCCTTTATTAGTTTGCTTAGAACATCAATTTTCTTGTCAGTTGTATCCGTTACATGTATATGACCATTTTGATTGTTGATTGGAGTAGTTTTTTTAGTTGCATCTGCATATGTTTTAGTTTCAATGATTTTCCTGGCCTCTGGGAAGGATATATTCTTTATATGTTTTAGTTTGGTCACTTCTTTTTCTCTTTTCCATATTTCACAATATCTAGAGCCAGCGCCATGATTTCCAAGGCAGTTGGCACACTTGAAATCTTTTCTGCAGTCAATGTGTGGGCCGCTTTCTCCACATCTTCCACACACTGGTAATCGTGTGCACCGATCTTGATGGTATCCAAACTTCTGGCACTTGAAGCATTGGAGGAGGTTTGGAATATAAATTTCTACATTTATTTTCATATATCTAACTTTCACTTCTTTGGGTATGGTGAGGGAATCAAAAGTTAGTATATATGTATTGGTATCGATTTTCTCACTGTTTTTTTTTGTTTGGACTCTACGAACATCCAACACATTCTGTTTCTGTAAGTTTGTCTTGATTTCCTCCAAGGGACAAAGTGCAAGTTTGTGGCTTTTCACTACTCCTTTGCAGGCATTTAGGGTTGGATGTCTGTAGCATTTGACTTTGATGTTTTCAAATAATTTTAGTTTCAATATTTCTTTAGTTTGTTCTTCGTTATGGGTTTCTATTAGTAGGCTGCCGTTAAATTGTTTTTTAATAGACTTTGGTTTTAGAGTTTTAAGATTTCTTTCAATTTTAAAAGGTGATAGTTTGCTCAAAGGAGTTTCCTCCGTTGATTCTATTACTACAAATGTTGAGTTCTATTACTACGAATGTTGATTCTATTACTACGAACTGTTGAGTTCTTCCTCAAAGCTACTGACGTCAGAGACATCAGAGTGGGTTCTCTTTGGGTGGTTGGGTGGTTTTTGGGAGGAATAAGCCATATATTTTGTTTTCTTTTTTCGTCATCTTTGTTCCCCATCCACCTCGGAGTCCTATTTGGGAAGAGCCTGGGGGGAAACCCATTCGCCCAGCCTTCACAGGGATACAATGATGATATAACCGACTTTGGTGGTATCATAATGATTATCTGTTCTCTCTTGATATTGCTATGGGATCTGTAGCAATCCTGAGGGGTTTACAGCCTCGTCATCGATATTCACATCTAATCGATTGACCCTCAGCCACCGCTTTCCATCATATATTAGGGAATAGGGTTATTTGTGGGAGAGGGGGGATGTGTTGTGTTAGTAGTGAGTTTTTGGAATGGGCAATATATGGTAGGGCTTGGCCGATTGGTCGGATCGGGCCTCTCCGACCGCCCGTCTAGTCGAAGTAAGGGCTAAAGTAATGTGTTGCAGTGCCTAAACTTCTATGTATCCTGGTCTAGGTTCGCTCAATCACCAGGATCACGTCCTAAGACATTACGGGTAGCAACCCACGGCTAACTGGTTGCCCCATTGAGGGATTTTTACCCTCTGCAGGGGGTAAGTCGGTTTGTTCTCATGCCCTACCGACAGGGCAAAAAAAAAATTTTTTTAAATTAAATAGAATATATTTGTTTTCTTTTTCTTTTTTTTTTTTTTTTTTTGTTTCTTTTCCTTTTTAAAATCTGTTTCTATTTAACCCATAGTTGGGATCCTAACAGGTACTACCACTTCGGGTCAGGGTGGACCTGGGAGCAATGGCAATTAAGAGGTGGCTCCACACTCCCCAAACCCCGTAATCCGGGCCTCACCATCGGATGTAGTTTAAGGTCATATCCAGGACCAGGAGTAGAGTAGGAAAAAAAAATAAAAAGGGGAGGGAGATAGGCTTTTGTTTTTGTTTTTGGTTTTGCAGAACATAATTAAGTTTTACAAAAAAGATCAGAAAACAAAAAACGTCAATGTAGGTGCATTTCGTCTCAGGAAGCCACAGGGCAGCCTGATCAGGTAGCACCAGGATTATGCATATAAAGTGTATCCAAAAAAGCCGGTCCTATGTGCTTCGGAGGTTACTCAAAGTTGTATCTTAAGTCTTGGGGCATCAAATGATGTGCAGTAAAAGTCATACAGATGACTTTGAATTTTGGGTACTTGTGCAGTTTAGATATCGTGCTGAAATAATAATGTTATTATTAAGAAACCCACACTTAGAATGGAGAGAGGAAGGCATTTTGTAACTATTCTGTACCTTTACCTAACAATTTAATAAACAAAAGATAAAATTGAATTTAACTTGAAAATCCCACCTAAAAAATAGCATGATTCATATTCTGCGTAAATACCAAATTTTGTTTTGTTTGAAATATCAGAAAAGTGACTCTGGGAAAATATGAGCAATTGAAAATCCCTGTTTGGAGAATCAAAGGAGAACCATGGCTTTGAATTGTCAAAAGAGAAGGCAAACATATAGGAATTGTCTGTCAAGCAACTCTCACTCAGCTGCAAGTTAATTTTATTTAATTATCTGAATAATGTTGAGATAAAACTTGTGCTTCATCCGTCAACAAAAATATTAAATTTTATTGAACTTTTATCCTTTTTCTTTTCTCATTTAATGTTTATAAATCCAGCATTTTTTATTGACTAAAACAAGGCTTTCTCCTTCTTTCAACAAGTGAGCAATTTTCTTTACTTCAGTCACAGTCAACTAAAATTACTATGACTTATTGACAACAAAAGAAATCAAGACCCATTTTCTTGCCAATAACAAATACAGCTTAAACTGGCACCAATTCCTTCAAGAGTTTAAACTGTGAAAGAGATCAACTTGATCCTGCAGTGATTCTGAGGTAAAGATATCTATAAGAGATAGGGCTCAAATTATCTGATTGCATGTGAAAGCAACCTGGAGCCATGTTTCTTCATCAACGTATATATATATATATATATATTTACCTATAAGTCTATACCTTCATAATAAATAGAAAAGCAGACATTTCTTTTTACCTGTAAAAGGATTTTTCCTGCTTCTTGCAGCACCTGGAGTCTTTCTTCAAACATCGGAATCTCCTCTTCTGAATCAGATTTGAATATATCCATAAGTTGTTCACGGGAAATGCTGGCATAATAATTTGCTGACGTAATTGGAATACCATTCTAAAATAAAAAAAGAAAAGGTTTCTGTATCATGTACAAAATGTGCAGTGTGTGTATCAAGACAAGACAGAAATAAACTATGAATGAAGCACAAACTTTCTGTAAATTATGTGTTCAAAAATAATGCATTATTCTTGGAATATATATTTAAACATTCTGTTTCAATTAAAGAGGGATACATCAGCATCTACAAAGTTATTATGAACATATCAGAAATAGACAATAGAAAAAACTTGCTGGAAGTATTTAATGTGTTAATATGATCGGTCTTGTTAATATGTATATCTATTGAATTCTGTATGGGTTCTCTCCAGATTTTAATTCTCTGAAATTAAAAGGAAGTGTGAATGTCTAAAATTTTATTATACAGGAAAAATATTTTATTTTCCAGGAAAAGTGATTAAAATTTCATCTTTAAAAAATGAAAGTATCCAAGGAGCATTTAAGGCAAATAATTTTTTATGAGTTTTTAAGAAAAAGCTAACTTTGCAAATAAAATAATTCTAAGTAGTCACTCAGTTGGTGAAGAAAAACACTGAATGCATACAAAAGATGGTTTACCAAATTTGTGGCATCACTTTAAGAAAACTACAGCATCAAAGAACTGACGCTGAATAACATTAAAGAAAATACTATTTCAAAAGTAAGCTTGATATACCTATTTTAAACTTATGTGTGACAGACTAAAGAAAATGATATTTCAGAATTTAGCATGACAGACCAATGTAAATGCTATTTCACATTTAAGAACGACAGAGCCTCTTATAAAGATATTTGGACCCATTTTTAAAAAAAATTTCCACATGAACAGCGATAAACTGTTCTTTTAAACAAGCATAAATAACGAAGAAATCAACTGATATATTCTCATAGGAATGTATAGACACATCAAAAAATGGTATTTTAAACTTAAGCATGATGAATGTAACGAGACATTTTTTGTGATTTATCTGATGAAATGTTTAGAATTTGATTTTGTGAAGTGAGGTTGTAAGGTGACATGAGATTTTTATTTAATACCAAAAAGCATAGTAAATAACTGCATCTATTACTGAAAACCTAAACATTTTTTTTCTATTAAGTATTAATAATGGTGATCCACAACTATTATGTTTTAATGTTCAATTCAGTTTACAGTTATTCAGTTTCTATTTCAAACTAATGTACTATCTCTCAATGATCAATTCAAGAGATAGTGTAGTATCTGTTTTGTTGTCATGAAACCATTCTCCCAAGCATTACTTCCTCCTTGTGGATATACATGTACAGTATCTGTTCTGTTGCTATGAGATCACCATTCCAGACATTACCTCTGTCTTTGAAATGGGTGTAATATATGTTTGTTTGTCATATATATTTTTATTAGTATAAAATAAATTGACAGGCCAATAAAAGTGTTATTTCACATTTAAGTATGACACAGCAACTGATTAACACCTATAGAAATGTTAAGATGCATCGAAAAAAAAAAAAAAACTCTACTGAAATGTCAATAATAAACATGCAAGATCTTAAGTGATAAATTCATCAAAATTTGTGATACACTTACATCAAGTGCTCGGTTAATAGCGGCACATAATGACCAATAACCAGTCCATTCTGTGTCATTGTATCTGATACTAAATTTGTTCTTTTCATCAGCACTCCAGAAAGAAAAATTCAAAGTATCAACTAAAAATATCCTGAAAAGAAAAAAGAATTGACCAACTTCAAAATTATCTCTTGCTAATAATCAGAAATATTAATCTGGTTGTTAGTGTCTGGTGCAACTTGAATTTCATTGATCTAACAAGTTTAAAAGTAAAATAAAAAGATTTATCCATCTCTTAAGCTGTGGATTCTTGAAGTACATACAAATACAAAATGGACTCAATCTACTTGGCTCTAAGATTTCTGTACATCATCACTCTACTAAACAAAGACAGATTAATAGGTTACTGTAGTTTGCTTGAAACCTTGTCTAATGTGCATATAAAGGAACTTTACAGAAGGCAATACAATGCAAAGGTGTAACGGATTGAAACAAATTAAGACATATAATGACGGAATAAGCTATGCATGAGCTTCATGTTTACAATAGCCCCTGTATGCATTTTTTAACTACATTTGAACTCATATCTGAGGAAAGGAATTCCCTGAAATATCATACAATAGAGAACTTTTATCAGGCAATACTGATGCAAGTAAGAACACAATGCAATGTTAAAAGTATATATATATATATATATATATATATATATATATATATATATATATATATATATATATATTGTATCAATAAAAGGTGAATCTGCATAATTTATTCCAGCGTTATTCTTTCAATTTGTGTTTATTCGTTACACCTCTGCATTGTATTAGGTGTAATGGATAAACACAAACTGAAAGGATACTAAAAAGAGCTCTCGGTTGGTTTCAATAAAAAGCAGGGCAATGTTTGCAGCTGGTTTAGCTACCAATGTTACAATCTTCAAAGGGTTAAAAAAAGAGAGAGAGAGAGAGAGAGAGAGAGAGAGAGAGAGAGAGAGAGAGAAACCACATTCTTGTGAAGTATGTAGTTCTTCTTTTGCAGGGAAGTCAAATATATATCGAGGATACTAAAAGGAGCTTTCGCTTGATTTCAACAAAAAGCATGGAAATGTTGGCATAAGCTATGCAGATTCACCTTTTATTTATATAATATTATATACACAGATTAATTAAACTATTTTAAGTATACCTTCTCTTCTTACATGTAATCCTACTTAAGCAATCAGAGTTTTTTGCATCTCAGCACACTCTTTACTATCTAACAAAATTAAGTCCTTGTAACAAATCAAGCTGATTAATAATATACAGAAGATTAGGGTTAGGGTATGTGATTGGCTGAATAAATACCATTGCAAACTATTGAATCGGTTATTTTGAGTTTAAATTATATCAAGTCTATTGCATTCTTGGATGGATACAGTTGGGAAAGGTATGAACCCACAATATTCCTCATCTATGGATAAAATAGCAACTTGTGTTCAATGAAGTATTTACAATATTGTGTTAAATAACTAAGAAAAGGATTTATATGCCACTAATAAAATTTTTTTTAAAAAACAGATAAATTTGAAATAGTATTTGAATTAGTAAATTAATAAGAATAGTTAAACCTATTTTACCAGTCAATCGTGGCCGGATCCATCTTGTTTGGATGAAGTTCATGGTTCTTCCAGTTCTTTATGCTGAACGATTCATCTTGTACGGCCTTATACATCTGAGAGAAGTAAAAATATGTTTTTTAAATAATGTACCTTCCAGCAATTAAATATCATTTTTAAAATTCAGTATTTAGCATTTTTTTAGGTGTTGTTAACATGCTTCGGCCTATTATATTCATTGAGTTTGTACTTTCCAATTTCTTCAGGTGGTTTTTCTTCAGTTTGAAATTCATGCAAGGTTACAAAACAGTGGAGTATAGTTATAAAATGGATAGATGGCATGGCGTTTGAAATGTGATAAATATAAACTATCATGATGAGAATGACAGTCTAACATCTGTAAATAATTAAAATTCAAGGCCTTAACATATTTAAATTTGAATTCAGTCCATGAAAAATTGCTAAATAGACATACACAGAAAATTTTGGACAAATACAGTAAAATAGTACCAAAAATGCAGTATTTTTATTAGCCCAATAAGAGCCCCTGGGGCACACCCAAGAGTTATCGCGAAAACAAAACTATATAGAAATCAGTTAGTTACAACTTTTCAGAAAGTTTTATAAAAATCCAAGGCATCATTTTTTTTAATAAGTACAAAAGTGTTAATTTTAGCCATTTTAATCCAAAAGGAACGTCTGGGAGGTGGGGGGGGGGGATCAACCAGAGTTTTCCCGGAAAATCCGTTCTGTCACTTTTTTATGCATACCATGTTTAATGTTTGTGCAAAATTTTAAAAGAATTCTAAGGTATAGTTATTGAGAAAAGTGCAGACAAACAAACAGATGAACGGACAAACAAACAGATGAACGGACAAACAAACAGATGAACAGACAAACAAACAGATGAACAGACAAACAAACAGATGAACGGACAAGGGTGAATTTACAAGTCCACCCTCCTTTTGTTGGGGACCAATAAATATAAATAAATTAAACTTTTAATATCACATTCTTTAAAAAGTAAGCTAATAATTAATCCAAAATGCCAAGAAAGTTTTTATTTGTTTTGTTTATGGGATTTAAATTTCAACATTACATGTGGCATTATCGATTTTATTACAAAATCAATTTTTGTGGAATGTCATATACTGCTTTACAGGATTATCCTTCCAAAAAAGTAAATATTTTCTTGCAAGAAATTAATTAAGAGCAAACATAAAAGTGTGTGTCGGTAACGGGAAGGGGGGGGAGCAACGAGTGCAACAAAAAGGAAAGTAAAAAGTTTTAAAGTGTATTTGTATCTTGTGTAGTTCCTGAGATTCAGCAGGGAGACACAGACAGATGGAAAATACAATCTACTTTCATGGAATTGAAGAAAAGGTAGAATTCTACGTACCATTTTGGCGACTGTCTCCACACCTTTGTTGCATATCTCAACATCCTTGCTGATCTCAGCAATCCACTGACTGGCAGCTTTTGGAAATAAGATATTTTGAGCCATTGTTAATGTTCCTCCTCAGCCAATTTGAGGTAGAGTTAAGTGCTCTTCAGAGAAGATATGTTACCTACTGACAACTGAATGGGGAAAAAAGGAAAAAAAAAACTGAACATCAAGTTTTGAATAATATTAACAATTAGTTGGAATACCTGTTCTAAACAGGGTTCATAATAATGAGACACACTTGGCACATTTACGAAGTGCAAGAGTCAGGAAACTGAAATATTTTACAAAAACCAACAATATTTATGCAAACAAATTTTATGTGATAATAGAATCATGAAAAGTAATCTGCCTTTTTTAAGTGGAGCAAGGTGTTTTTTAAAACTTAATAAATTATTGACATTTATTTTCTTAAACAATTCAATAAACAAACAAATATGACATCATTATTTTCTATTTCTTGCTTGGATTCTCTACTCACACAGATGCAGCGGGCAGCACAACAAATAGTTTCGCTATATCTCACTCCCTATCACAAATGGTTACGTTTCCAATCCGTTTCCCTGACCAGCAAGAACAACACACATCACTCCTATCTGTTTCTGACTACAGTTCCCGAGGATTGTATAACAAATGCTGACAGCCCACTCGGGAACGCTGACCATGCAGTGATAATGGTAGAAATCGCCCTAAATTCTAGACCCAAAACTGAAGAGCCAGTCCTCAAAACAACGAGATATTATAAAAAGGCTGACTGGGAAGCCATCAGAGATCTTATCAGAGATGCCCCATGGGGAAATATTTTTTCTCTTCCTGCTGAACAGTGCGCAAATGAGACCACTGAATGGTTCAAAACAGCAATTGAAGCACATGTTCCCATGCGGACATTTTATAGCAAGCCCCACTCTCCCCAATGGTTTAATTCAACTTGCGCAACTGCCATTGCTCAAAGGCAGCATGCATACCGCAGATTTAACCGACATAAGTCCAGTAACGTTAAGAAAGAAATAGTGACAGCTAAGAGAGAATTTACTGAAACCACTAAAAAACGCATCGAAGCACAAAAATTAGGAAATCGTGACTTCTGGAAAATCTACAACAGTATAGTAAATAATGGGTAATCAACAATTCCCCCACTAACCAACAATCACGAGGTTGTTTGCTCAGCAACCGACAAGGCTAATATGCTTGCCAGCCGGTTTGTCTCAAACTCCACACTGGACCCTTCCAACCACCCGCTGCCTGACTTTCCTTTGCGGACAGACGCCACACTAGACGATCTAAAAATCACCCCTGCTCAGGTACACACTATCATAAAAAACCTTGACACTTCAAAAGCATGCGGACCTGATCTCATCCTAGCTGTGCTATTAAAAAAGTGCTCAGCCGAAGTAGCTCCAGTTCTCTCCAAACTCTACAAAAAATGCCATAATGAATCATGCTTTCTGGGCTGTTGGAAAACTGCTTCTGTGGTACCAGTATTCAAGAACTCTGGCAAAAGAACTGACCCATCAAATTATCGCCCCATTAGGCTCCTCCCCCTTTTCGCCAAAATATTTGAGACCATAATAAACCATGCTCTAGTCCGGCACCTTACAGATGCTAAACTTCTGACTTACAAACAATATGGATTTAGACAAGCCCGTTCCACAGCAGACATCCTAACTATAATCTCTGAATGTATATACCATTCACTGGACAAAGCGGGGGAGGGCAGAGCGGTAGCTCTAGATATATCTAAGACTTTTGACAGGGTATGGCATGAGGGTCTCCTCAGGAAAATTAAATCATACGGTATCACTGGTAGAATACTTAACATAATTAAATCCTTCTTAGATATAAGAGAAAATTCCAGGTTGTCCTCGACGGTCGTACATCTAAACAGTGTGATATAAATGCGGGAGTGCCTCAGGGTCTATCCTTGGACCTCTATTGTTCCTAATATTTATTAATGACCTCCCCGACAAAACTGCCTCTGAGATGGGTATATATGCTGATTACACTACACTCTATAACAGGCATGACAGGAAAACAAATAAACACATAACTAAAGAAATGGCAAAAACACTAGAGGATGACCTCCAATCTGTAGTGGAATGGGGACATAAATGGATGGTCACATTTAATGCTGCCAAGACTAAACTGGTTTCCTTCAATAATTACAAGAAACTTTCTCTGCCACCAATAGTAATGACCAGTGACTCCCTGTCAGAGAGTACATCTTTCAAACTGCTTGGCCTAACGTTTACAGGAAACATAAGTTGGAACAATTACATTGAAAGCATTGCCAGGGCCGCTGCGAAGAAGGTAGGCTCTCTCTACCGTGCTAGAAAACTACTGACTCCTGAAAGTATCCTGTACCTCTATAAGGCCCCCATTCGCCCATGTATGGAGTATTGTTGTCACATTTGGGCTGGTGCACCTGCTACTAGTCTCTCGCTCCTACACAAGGTTCAAAAGAGAATCGCCAATCTGATAGGCCCTGAACTGGCATCTAAGCTTCAGCCTCTGTCCCATCGAAGAAACGTTGCATCCCTCTGCCTGTTCTACAAGTATTTTAATGGTGAATGCTCTGACGAACTGCAGACACTTGTGCCCCTACGACGTAGACAAACCCGACAGGCAGCTAAATCCCACCTCCACACAGTAGAGATCCCTAGATGTAAAAGATCTTTCTACTCCAGTAGTTTCTTCCCCAGAACCGCTAGACTCTGGAATTCCATTCCAGGTCCCTGCTTCCCTAACTGTACTGACATGCAGAAGTTCAAGTGTAACGTGAGCCGACATCTTGCTATTTTCAACTTAATTGTTATGTTTGCAAAGTTTCAGACAAAAATAATTAATATTAAAGAATGTTATCCGAAATCTTTGCCTGAAGAAACTATTTATAAATATTTATATCTTGGCAGTAGAATGAAAAGCAAATCTTATTTTTCTTTTATTAATATTATTGGAATTTTTTCCTTTTTTCCTTGTACACATTTTTGTGAATTTTTCCATGGATTTCTTCTGCCTTTGGATTATTATGGACCATCTTCTTCCAATTACGGGATTTTTGAATTTTACTTGTGCAAATGGAAATTCAATTAACTTTCTTGAAATTATATACTTGGTGTTGGATTGTGTAGTGGACTTTCGGTCAGCGTTCAAGTTGTGGATAACTTGACAAAGACTAAAGTTACTTCTCATGAAAGAGGAGAACTATTTATGGCACAATGGGAGATTCCATTGTGCACACATGGGCCAGTCTATTCCTTGGATTGTGATTGGCTGAATAACCTGATTGGATATGCTTGTACATAAATACAAGCCCTCAGTCCAGCTCAATCTGATGTCTGTCTTGTGCATAACCTGGACCCTTGGTAAGTGTTGCTGCTATTATTATTGTTGTTGTTGTTGTTGTGTGTTATTGACTAACACAGTTCTTTTGATTATTCTACATCTCCCCTCTTCCTCCCCCCACGAGTAGGCTGGGTTGTGTGAGAGGTGTATCTCTCTTTTAGGCCTAGTTTGTTGTGTGGTAGTAACCTAGAAAGAGCTCGGGGAATCCTTGATCGAAAGCGTGGGGATATATGTGTGGTTTGTTGTTGGGGTTTGGTTGCTGTGTATGTGCTATTACAGGGAGATAGTGGGAGATGCAAGAATGTAGTATCGCTTGAGGGAATTGTTGGTCCTAGTGCTGCACTTGGTATTGGGGTTGGTGCAGGCTTAAGTTTGCATTTTCTGAGGAAACGGCGGTTCCTAAGTGTGATCCTTCTGGATCCGTTAACCCTGATTCGGTATTGTCAATCTGGTAGGGAACTGATGATTTTGCCCGTTGTGTTCCATCTGCGATTTACTGGATTTTGGATGGCTACAGTGTCACCAGCTTGTAATGGTGGAAGGTTGTGGGTATATTTATTGTATCTTTCTACTATTTTTGCATTGCGGTGGTGGAGCATTTCCTTGCGATGTTGTGCCGCTGACACCCATTCAGGATGAGGCTTGTAGAGGATTGGCTGTGATGGGATGGAGTCACGTAGTCAACGGTGAAGTAATAATTGGGCCGGTGATAGGCCAATGCTTTGGATTGGGGTATTCCGATACTGCAAGATGGCCCGGGCAACACTGTCATTGTCCAAGGAACCGTGGGGGCCTGTGTTTCCTTTTACAATCCTCTTTGCAGTTTTTACTGCGAGCTCTGCCCTGCCATTGGATTGGGGATACGCAACAGAAGATAATCTGTGCCTAACACACCATGTTTTCAAAAATTCTTGGAATGTGCTGGAGGTGAAAGGTGGGCCGCCATCGGTGCTGAGTTCTTCTGGGGCACCATATGTTTGGAACAGTTGTCGGCATATGGACATCAATTTGGTTGTAGTAGTGTGACCTGATTCTAGGCGGTATAAAATTAGCCAACCAGTTAGCCTATCTGCGCAGGCAAGGTATGTGTGATCTCCAATATAAAAAATATCCATGACGATTTGTTGGAATGGCCACTCTGGGGATTGTGTTAGAATGATAGGCTCCCTTGGTTGACTAGGTGCGATGGTTGAGCATACCATGCAATTCGCCCTAATACTGCGGATTGATGCATCCATCCCTGGCCAGTACACCGATTCATTGGCACGTGCTTTCATGCCGACTACTCCTTGGTGTGCAGAATGCAGGCAGTGTAGGACCTTTTTTCGTTGTGTTTTGGGGATGACGATCCTTCGATCCAACAATACTAGACCATTGTCAGTGCTAAGGCGGTGCCTCACCTCCCAATACTCACGGATTTCGGGCGCAGTGAGATTACGTGTTTTTGGGAAGCCTTGCTGTATTGTGTCTATTAATTTGTTATATTGTTGATCGCCACGACCTGCTGAATGAATTAGGTCTGGTGATAGCATGGCTATATTACTGCTGTCTGCAAATGTTGCTATTAAGGCTGTTGACTCTGTTATGTTGCTTATGTTGTTCGACTCCAGTATATCCATTTGAGAGGGTTTTGTTGGAAATACATCGAGGAGGGCTTGCACCATCGCCACTGGGTGGCGGGAAACTGCATCAGGGCCTCTGTGCCACTTCCCGGGGCAATGCTGTATGGTAAATCTGTATCTCAGGGTCTTTTCCTTTAGTCTAAAGAGCCGGGGGTTTTGGATCTTGCTCAGATCACGATCGCCAAATATCCCCTTCAGAGGTTCATGGTCTGTGACCACTATGATGTTTGGAGAACCCATGACGAACATACGGCATTTCTCCAATGCCCATGCTATTGCTGCTGCCTCACCCTCTATTGGTGCGTATCTGCGCTCAGCATCCGTGCAAAATCTGCTGCCGGCATATATCAGATGCCAACCTTCGGAACAGCAGATTGGGGCTTTTTCCATGGTACATTGGCAATGTTTTTGTAGGAGTAGGAAGCCCATTCCTTCTTTGCTCCAATCTGGAGCAAGGCAAGTTGCTCTGTCTTTGTCAAATGTTGCTACCTCCTTCTGCACTAGGTGAATTATAACTCGCTTGGAATCTTTGAATGCGTCTTCAAGGTTTTGATTCCAAGCAAATTTGGAGTTTTGTTTGACGAGGTCCCGAAAAGGCACCATAACTGGACCCAGTGAATATGCCCAGGCTACTTGGTTGACAAGCCCAAACCATGATCTGGCATCAGTAATTGTCTTTGGGACTGGAAAATCCTGTATCGCTTGTATCATGGACTCAGAAGGGGTCACTCCTGAAGAAGTTATCTGGAGGCCTCCAAATTGTACGACATCCTGACAGAATTGGAATTTGTCGGTGTTGAGCACAATTCCATTCTTAGCACATTGGAGCAGAAAATCGAAGGTATGATAAAAGGCTCCCTCAATGCTAGAGTCATATAGCAGGGTATCGTCTACTATCTTCACCTTGCGTGGGATATCTTTTATTATCTCATCGTATCTACGAGTGTAAGCATCCCCAGATGCGACATATCCTTGAGGCATCCTAAGATACATGTATCTTCCCCACTCAGTTATGAAGGTGGTTAATGGTTGAGATTCTTTGTCTAAGAGAATCGAGTGGTATCCATCAACAGCGTCTAGGACTGTTTTCTTTGTTCTAGGTGGCACTTGCAGTGCCAACTGGAATGGCGACCCAGTATGGTGGGTTTCTCGCTTGCATTGAGAGTTAAGGTGTTGGTAATCTATTGTTCTCCTTGGATTACCATTATTTTTGGCAGTTATTACCATAGTACTGCACCAATCAGTAGGCATACCCACGGGTACTGGAGCTATGATACCTTTTTCTACATCCTTCCAAAGGGCTTGTCTTACTGGTTCCTTGAAGTGGAAGGGTACAGGAATTGGGTTATGCCTGGCTTTAGGGATTGCTCCCTCTTTGAGGTGAATGTGGGCAGCTGGGCCGGACATGGCTGGAAATATCCCATCTTTGTTGAATGTCGGTTTGGCAAACTTTTCTAGGAGCCAGCTCTTAAGTTTGCCTATGTTATCTTCTGTTGCGGGAAAAGGGAGGTTTTTGGGGCGATTTGGCAATTGATCTACACACTTTTTAGACTCGGTGTCTACCTCTTCATGTACGTCTGCTAAAGGGTTTGGAAAATGTTTGTGCAATATTCCCACATCGATGCAGGCTGCTCTGCTGAGATAAAGCCGTTGTATGCCCTTGCATATGTAGAGGGCTTGTTTAGTTGTTTTCCCTCTGACCACAAACTCAACTGGTAGCCAACCCTGACACATGAGTGTGAAACCTCCAACTGTTCGTATGATCTTTCTTGATTGGATAAGACTAATCTCTGTGAGGCCCATTTTGATTAAATGCTTTGGTCCCCCAAGACAAATGGCGGCACCACTGTCGGGAAAAACCTTTAGCGTTGTACTACAACTCCTAGGGATATTGACAGCTCGTCTGGGATCTGGTTTTGGTGAGAATGGGATTACTGATGCATTTATTTCAGTTAACAGATCACCTTCTGTAGTCATAATGGTGCCCCTCATTTGATCGAATGTGATATGGGCCATGAGTGTATTCATGGGAGCTTCTTGGTCTTCAAAACTCTTTATCACTGCCGGGCGATATTTCTTTGTCCGGCACACTGCTGAGAAATGGTTAAGTTTCCCACAAGTGTTGCACATTTGATTCCATGCCGGACATGTTAAATGGCGGGCACTTGTCCTTGGAGTACCATGTTGGTGACTACCGCAACCTATGCAGGTTTGACGGGGTTCTTTATCAGCAATGTTATCGTTGTGAGTAGCAGTAGAGCTAGTGCGAATATTGCCTCTGCTAGTCCGTACAGCACTGTGTTTTTTCTTTTTGCGATACATTGATATCCGGACTGTAGCTATGTCTGAGGTATCATTCATTGCGGTTTGGTCCCATAGTGCAGACTCAAATGCCTCAGCATGACAAATATTTTGGTTGAGAGTTTTTAGCAACCCGGCTTTTGCCAGTAGATCGGTCTGAAGCGTATCATTCGATATCCCTTTGATAAATTGGTCCTTGATGTAAATGTCGGACAGGTCGTGATCGCAGTTGGGGCATGAGAAATTACAGTCTATGGCCGTGGACCTAAGACGAACAAGGTATTGTTGGATGGGTTCATCTTCATGCTGTGATATAGCTGCAAATGTCATCCGATGAACCATGGGATTTGATTTTTGAGTTACCAATGCTTCTGTCATCTCTAGCAGCTTGTCTGGGTTGGTGGTGAAGAACTTAGGGTACGTATTTATGATTGCGTTTTGAACGGATTCATCAGCGCAACTGTATAACTGGGTATTGGCCTGAGAAGTTGGCATGTCCGTTATTCTGGTAAATACTTCCCAGTCAATCCAAAATTTTCTGAATTGTTGAGGGGTCATTTCGAGATGAAGTTGGGGAGGCCTGGCAGCTGGTGCCTTAGCATAGGTGGTCTGGGTAGCGGGCTCCTTGGCTTGTCGAAGGATAGACAGAGCTTCTCCCATTGTTGTGATTCCCAATTCTCTTAGCATGGCTCGATCCATTACTTGAAGGTTTTCTTTCCTCAGTTTTTCCTTCACAAAAGTTGCAGCGTAGCTCTTGGCGGAATCGGCAGCAATGCCTGCTTTGAGGAAATAGTCTTCCCAATCTTCTGTCTCGAATCCTGTTCGTAGCGCCATGTTGGATTGTGTAGTGGACTTTCGGTCAGCGTTCAAGTTGTGGATAACTTGACAAAGACTAAAGTTACTTCTCATGAAAGAGGAGAACTATTTATGGCACAATGGGAGATTCCATTGTGCACACATGGGCCAGTCTATTCCTTGGATTGTGATTGGCTGAATAACCTGATTGGATATGCCTGTACATAAATACAAGCCCTCAGTCCAGCTCAATCTGATGTCTGTCTTGTGCATAAGCTGGACCCTTGGTAAGTGTTGCTGCTATTATTATTGTTGTTGTTGTTGTTGTGTGTTATTGACTAACACAGTTCTTTTGATTATTCTACACTTGGATTTTACCGTCACTGGATTATTTATCTTCCACCAGACTATCCATTCATGTGTAATCACCTTTTTCTTCACCATATTCCCTCTGCTTCACTTTTTTTGTTTTCAAGTAAGATCTTTGACTTACTTGTTGTTTCATCAAATACTTTTGCATGCAAAATCCGACCCCACATTTTGCTAATTCCTACCCTCTGATGAGAAGGAAAGTATTTCTTCGAAACTCTGCGGATTAAGAACTATCCACTTATCTATTGTTTC
The DNA here is from genome assembly GCF_053919585.1 of Euprymna scolopes. Taxonomy (NCBI): domain Eukaryota; kingdom Metazoa; phylum Mollusca; class Cephalopoda; order Sepiida; family Sepiolidae; genus Euprymna; species Euprymna scolopes. The sequence goes on from NC_136483.1 coordinate 119,336,099, forward strand.
TTTTAAATATGTTTTTAACTCATTTCAAAGTGTTTTTTAACATGTTTTATTAACTGTTTGCTCATATATATAGATATATATATATATACACGGGGAAAAACATGCTTTTTCAATTATATTTCACCCTTTATTTATACCAATCCTTTTATTTATGAATCTCAATGTATGTTAAATTTAACTAGAGAGCATGTACAAATGGATGACAAAACAGTTATCCTATTAAATCAAACATGGATCTAATATCATGTAAATATTTCTTCAGATTTTTTCAGACTTATGTGATCATGCCCATTTCTTTTTATTTTTAAAGTTAAATAGTTTATATATTTCTATGTGGAAAATATTTAAAATTGACATAATAATTATATGATTGTCTCTGTTCTACAAAGCTGGTGCTGTCAAGAAAGTAAAAGAGTAGCATATATTCATTTCATATTTGTTTTTCATCTTTTTTTTTGTTCTGTTAGTTACAGTAACAAATGACCTTATCTCACTCTTCTTTGGGATGGGAGTGGGGATCTAAGTTTAAATGTAGATATAATTTCTATTTTAATTCATTTTCCCTTTATGCATTTTATCCAAGATTTTGATAAATTCATTATGAGGTTTTTATCTATATTGTTCACTTGTGTCCAAAGAAGAAATGCCATAAACATTAATTATTGCAGAAGGAGTCAGATAAAACCTCCCTGAAACTTTTAGTGAATATATGCTAAAAGTTTTACAAAGGGATGTGTACAGTAATAAAAAAAAATACATTAAACTGAGAATCAATGTTAAATCTGGGAATGGGATTTATAATGGCTATTAGTCTATTAGTCTTATGTTGTACATAAACACCTGTTAATAAAGAAAATTGCGTTTGTTTCATTTTTTTATTGTCAAGAAAAAATTAAAAGAATCGTTTTGGAATTGGAAATTAGGCTCAAAATTTTCCGATTCCGACACCGATTCTGATACTCCAAAAAGTTCTGATTTTTCTGATTCCTGATTCTGATTAATCGTCCCAACACTAACAAGTGTGTGTGTGTGTGTGTGTGTGTGCACACACACACACACATACATACATACATATATACATACATAAGAGCAAATAGTTAATAAAACATGTTAAAAAAAACACTTTGAAAAAAAATTAAAAACATATTTAATTTGAAAAAGAAACACTAAATAAGTGGATAGTTCTTAATCCGCGGAGTTTCGAAGAAATACTTTCCTTCTCATCAGAGGGTAGGAATTAGCAAAATGCGGGATTGGATTTTGCATGCAAAATTATTTGATGAAACTGCAAGTAAGTCAAAGATCTTACTTGATAACGAAAATTGAAGCATAGGGAATAGGGTGAAGAAAAAGGTGATTTCACGTGAATGGATAGTCTGGTGAAAGGTAAAGTATCAAATGACGGTAAAATCCAAAAAATGTAAATCCAAGAAAGTTAGTTAAATTTCCATTCTCACAAGTAAACTCCAAGGAAATCACATAATTGGAAGATGGTCCAAAATAATCCGAAAGGTCAAAATCCATAGAATAATTCACAAATAGGTACAAGGAAAAGGGGAAAGAATTCCAATAATATTATTAAAAGAAAAATAAGATATGCGTTATCTCGGCTGCCGAGACAAGGTGTAATTTTATATATACATATATATATATATGTGTGTGTGTGTGTGTGTGTGTGTATATATGTATATATATGTGTGTGTGTATATATATATATGTATATATATGTATATATATATATGTATATATATATATATATGTATATATATATATATATGCATATATTAGTGTGTACTTTCTATCAAAAATTGATGGAAAGAAAATTATACTTTGTGAATATTTGCATCTAACATTATAAAATTATGTCAGTAAATTAATTTTTCATGTATAAATTCAGATAAAATAAAGAAAAAAAAACACTTTGCATTGACTTTTTATGGGGATTTCTTTTCAAATTCATTTTAGATGGTAGGGATTGCCTGGTTTACTATTTACTTTCCTATGTAAGATTATCTAATGTGTTGTTTTTTTATTTCAATCTGATGAGATCCAACTATTGCAAATTTAAAAATGTGTCAATAAAAGCCAATAAACTCTTGACTTAGATCAGAATGTTCATTTGCACAAACCAAACAGCAACACAGATATGACCCAATACAAACTCAAACAATGACATTGATATGACCCAAGAGCAACCTGCAAAGCCACTGCCAAATGACTCGGATGTCGTGTTCTTATAGCTGTTGGGTAAATGCATTCTGATATTTCAGGGGTTTTCCATTGACCTAAAATTTCTTTTGCAAATGCATTTCTTATGAATGAAAGAAAAAAAAAACACCAATCATGACTTTGACATTTAGAAATTTTCTTTCCTTAATTTTCTTCATTTGATTATTTAGAGAAAGGGTGGGTGGACATAAACATAAACAAATGACAACGAAAGAGAGGTAGAGGTGGGGAAAAAGGGTCCAGACACTGAGGTTAAAAATATCAAAGATGTTAGAAATGAAAGAACACGATCGCTCACTTGTTTATACCTATATTTAAAAGCGACCTCGCCTCTGTGTGTGGAATGGTCTCTACCAAACTACTCTGTCAATTTTTGATCTACAGACTTAAAACTTGATATGTAGGGGATTCAGATCTGTGGAACAAATTCAAGTTAATTTTAAGCCAGCAAAAATAGCTGCTATGGAGTAAAAATTGAAAAATTGGAATTTGTCAGGCATAAGTAGACTTAAAAGTGCTTCTCTATACGTCCTCCATTATACATTAAACTGAATTTTTAAACTTTTGATATCCATGTCTTTAGGTCATATGGTAGTGAAGAGTGAATACGAGTAGAAAGCTAAATGTTTTGGTTTTGATTCTAGCTAATAGCACCCAATTCATATTTTTTTTTTAACCTTTTGAAATCACTGCTATATATTGGGTATAATATAATAATCAATAGTATATTGGCTCTATAATGATAAATATGAAATCTGCATAAATCAAAATATCATATTTAAGCGTATTTTACAACTAGACAATGCTGGGTAGCCTGCTATTGTAAGAAAGAACAAAGAAAACATTCCAAACTAGAAAATTTTAACATAAAAAAAAAGGAAAAGAAAAAGAAAAAAATGTATAAATTGGTATAGAAAATAGAAAACTAAAAAAAAAAAAGAAAAAACGTTATGGAAATAAATTTGCACCCTCTCTTTCATTGGCCAATTTTGTACTCATTAAATTTTGTATGATGGGACAGATATATATTTACAAATAAAATACCCATAGCTCTTTATTATAGAGTAGAATTTAAGAAAAAAATAGTTGTAGCCATTCCCACGCTGCAATTTTAATTTGCAAGCTTTCACATTCGGGGCAAATTGTATAGTAGCTGTGTCAGGAATGCCATGATATATGACTGAATGCTAGGCACTCACTCAGCCCTCTCTTGCACGCTCACATCCCAATAACAGATTCATGATTAAATTTATCTGCAATGAGAACTCTGACTAAACCCAATGCATCAGATGAGAGGATTTGCTGAAAGCACTATATTTGCCATGCATAGAGATTAACTTAAGAATGAATTGATGACGTTGGTATGATCATGTGGAACGTTCATATACCTCGTTAAACAGTAACACATGCGCATAAGATTAAATAGTTTGTATGAATGAATCATGTTAACAACTTGGACACCCAAAAAGGTAAAGAAAAGAATAGTATTATTAAAAGAAAGGTTCTTAAAAAATGAAATACATCGAAATTTTATCATGAAATTCATTTGTAAAAGAAAACATCTTGTATACATTAAAAATAATACTAATATATATATATATATTTTTTTTTTAATACACGAACCGGTTTAAAATAAAATCAAAATGGCAGTGACTTTGAAATGGAGAGCCTCGTTTTCAATTTGAAGGAGGGGAACCTGAGCATTCTGTATTAACAATTTAAGAGAGTTCCGTCAACGTAAGGAATATTTATAAACACATTTTAATGTTTTCCGTTATTTTGTGCTTGAGGAATATTCGATTATGGCATGTGTAGTTTATATAAAAATTCATTTAAGTAGTTATCGCCTCAAATTTCGTTTTAATTTTGGTTTGCTTAAATTATTTCAAGTAAAGAGCATTAAAAACTATATTAAAATAAAAAAAAACATGAACTGAACTTTTATTGACTATGGCAACATTTATTTCTTGTATATTTATTTTTTCGGGTAGTTGTTTGTTGGCTTTTCTACTAAACACTCTTACTAAATAATATCAAAGAAATATCGAAAAACAAAGAAACAAAAACAGTTTTGAAAAATAATGAAGCTTTACTTACTTTAGTAAAATAATCCGAAACCGCAAAATGGGATATTAAAAAAGTAAATACGTAATTAATTTAGTTTTTTAAAGCAAAGAATCAATATAAATATGAATAAGAAGAAAATAATGCCCTTTTCAAGCAGAACAGCTTCATTTCAATTTTACAGTATTGAATGGTGTAGTATTGCGCCGTCGGATTGTAATTGTAATTTAAAGAACATGCAGAAAGGGTTGTAATCAACTGAATTCCTTCTTGTACACTGATAAAAAAAAACTTAAACAGATATATAAATAAATATAAATAAAAAGGTTATGTAAATGTTTTTAAAAAGACACGTAATCACGTGAGCAGGATTTTTTCCTTCTTTTGACACAATAGCAAGTAACATTCTTATTCTTTATTATTTATCTATTTTCGAAAGAGTGCCACGTGCAAGTGGAGAAGGAAAAAAACAGAGTTATGCAAAATTTGTGTTGAGAATTGTCTAAAGTTCCGACTTTTTTTTTTTTTGGCTTTCACTTTAATAAAAACGTGAATTTATGAGGTGAATTTATTCAACACAATATGATTCAACTCAAAAAAATAAATAAAAGCTAACGTGAATTAAGATTAAAGTTAAGGTGTTATTGTGGACCCTCACCCCTTTTAAAAAACCTTGTTAAACTTTGTGACATATTTACATTCTATGGAGGTCAGGCACGAACAAACACCCAATAATTTTATTATACCATATTTCTTCAAACTGAAACAATTATCAAAGTATACTTACGCAAATAGATATGAAAAGTCTTTGTTAAGGTTTGTGCCATATTTCCATGGAGTACAGTGGCGAATGCAGACCCCACAATTTTATTATACCATCTCTATTTAAGTTGAAACATACTTATCAAAGTATTCTTATGCACATCTATATCAAAAACCCTTGTAAACGTCTTTTTTAAATTTTTTATTTCCATACTTTGGGAGCCAGGCGCAAATACAGACCCCACAATTTTTATGAACCACCGTTCTGCCAGATCAAACATACCCATTCCTGATCCTCGATACATCTTCTATCATTATATGTAATCAGTTTTTTAAAATAGTCAACCATATAGGAGCCTATTCATGACCAGACACACACACGTTCAACTTTATATTATATATATATATATATATATATATATATATATATATATATATAAAAATAATAATTATTATTTATACCTACAGACACCAGTGTTTCATGCTTATACCATTATCAGTGTAGGGGTGACAATTCCTACCGGTTATCAGATTCGAACCCAGCCACAAAACCACCTTTTGCTCCATTTGCTAAGTCTCTATCTCACAGCCGCCAAATAATTGCCACAGGAATGAAGAGAATTAAGAATTATTAAATGCCGAATTCGGGTGAATACATTTGACAATCTAGAGTGTTTGCATGAGTGGAAGTCATGAACATTGGATAAACGTTAGTTGACTGTCTTAGTTATGATTCCACAGACAGTGCTCATCTTTAAGTATTTTTAAAGGGGCTTAATTATTATTAAATAATATTCTTTATACCAACAGACATTAGTGTTTCATGCTTGTGCAATCATCAGTGTAGTGGCGACAATTCTTTCGGCACAATGCATATTATCATATTAAAAAATATTGTTTTTATAGTTGAAAAGAAAAAATTTTTCTCGTCAACTGCCTTAATTAGTGAATGAGAATGGGACAAGCAAGCTTTCTTTCACAAAGTAAACATTAGTAGAAATTACATCCAGGTGCACAATGGTTATTATTTTAGCAGAAAGGAGGGAATCAGTTTAGCTCTGGCTAAAAGATATTGAGGTTTTTACTTGGCAGAATTTTGTTTGATACTTTTCAAAACAAATGCCTTCTTGTCCGGTATTAAAAAAGTTAAAAATAAAATTTTAAATGAAACTTACATTAAATGTAGCAGAATAACAAGCACAAAGTAAGCAGTCATCGTTCAAAATACAAGATAAACAGAAGAAAAGTTTTTGTACAAAAAACACAAATCTGTAATAAACCAAGCAAGAAAGTGTTGATCGTTTGAAGTTTGCTTTTAGTTGCTAATCAAGTACTTTGTTTTTTATTTATCAACAAGATAAAGAAAATATCTTCAGCGTTTTGTGTTTGATGATACGCGATCTCATATCTGCAAAATAATCACTGAGAAAAATAATAATCTTGCTAACATTGTTTCATGTATGATTCATGCAATTTGCCATGGGGTCATTTCAGACAAAGCATGAATCCACCAGACACCTGATATAATGAATTAAAAGACAAAATATAACTTAAAAGGTAAAAAAACTAGTTAACAATAAGTGTTTGATATACAGATTACAACTCAGAAAATAGCAATTCTTCCCTCTTTGTCAGAAACATCGCTCATTGAATGTAAAGACTAAAGGAAGGGAAGTGAGTTACAAAACTGTTCAAAGTAAACCAATGGGCCACTTTTTATTCCCCTGTATTGATGAAGCTTATTATTGTTATCTTTAGTTGTTTTTTTTTTTTTTTTTTTACAAAGGAATCACCACTTATCAAAACCCAGAGGCCACTCGAGGATAAGGATTAAAGAATATACAGTACACAAAGGGACAATATCATAGTAATCGCTGTAAGTGTAAATTTGGTAAATTGGATTACTTAAAGGGAACAGTTGATCAAGAACTTGTTTACATTGGACTTGAAGACAACCATATTGTAGTCAGCTGGAAAGCAGGCAAATGGAACAGAGTTCCACAGGTGTGCAATTCTAAGAAAGAAGACTTGTTCATGGAAGCGACGTTTAGGTTTAGGCACAGAGCGTTTCTCGTGAATGTTGATGAGGGGGGACGATAGATTGGAGCTTAGATGAGCACTTGCCATGAAAAAAAAAAAAAAATGATAAAGCAGAGATAGACTTGCAACGTCTCTTCTGTGAGAAAGAGGTTGCAGGGAAGAGAAAAAGACATCCCCAACTAGGCTACGAAGGCTATTTTGAACTCTATCAAAGCAGGATAAGATCTTTCTAGCAGCTCTTGGCTAGATGTGACAGCAGTACTCCATCCTTGGACACATCTAGCTCTTATATTTGTGTGTTTTTTTTATTAATGACAACACAAGAATCTGTTCATTTATGCAACAACTCAAAAGTAAGGGCAGACAACTTGTGATGCCTGATGTAAAACAAATAATCAGCAACTTTTGCAAAAAAAAAAAATATTACTTTAATAGTAAAAGATTTTTTTTTCAAGTGCCAGATTATATATGCATATATATCATTAGTGATGGGACGATTCCAATATAATTATCAAATCTGATCTATATTCCTGATTCTGATACAATGGCCAATTCCGATTCCCATTATTTCTACATCGTTAAATATTTAGTTGTTTTTTATTATTGTAAAAACCTATATAAATATGTCTATATTTTTGCAAACATAAAACTGCACTTAGGGGTAATCAATAGATGTTTGTTAAATGATAGTTTAGAATTAATAAATATTTATCATTTTATCACTGGTCTCAGCAATGGTAAATTAAATTTCAAACATAATATATAAAAAAGTTCTGATTTTCTGATTAACTGTCCCACACAAGAAAGTTTATTAACTGACACAGACCAAGCAAACTATGACAAAATCTGACTATGGAATACAATGTTGTTTAACTGGAAATAATTATATCATCTCACATTCTAAAAATTCCAATATTAATTTGATCACTACATTGGATTGTTGGATAACATCATCCCAGTGAGTGTAAAAATCCTACTTATAATACGTTGACTTAGGTTCTCAGTGGTTGGACTACACCCCTTTGTATGAGATGAACCTCTCATACCAACCATTACTGTTCTCCACCATGCAGATTTGACTGACATAAAAATTTGTGCCTAACTAGGATGAAATATGACAGAAAACTGCAACATGGTAAATGCCTGAGATATCGTCAAAGACAATTTTAATACCCTCAGCATGAATGTGGAAAGATGGCTTTGAAGCGACTGATTTGGCAGAAGCACATCTGTGATGGCTATGTGGATTTGTGACAAGACTAGAATACTTAATCTTGAAGTATGTCAAAGTGGAATGTGTCAAACACTGCAGACACGTTTCAGCCTTACCATGTGTATGATGTCTGTGATAGATTATAGACTAAACTTCTGTCACAAGTGATCACATCTTAAAAACCATTTATATAAGGGAAAAATGGAAGAACATAGACATGTACAAACAGAATCCAGTGAATGACTTGTAGAATTAAATCTATTTTGTATTATATATTAAAATAATATTTTTAAAGTAAGCATTTAAGTAAGTAAAAATAAAATACCTTAAATCAATAAGTCTTTATTTTTATACTAGTGGAACCTGTGGAAATTCCACAGTGGCAGTAGAAATAATTTTTGATTTTGTTTCGATAACAATTATTTCTAATTAAAGATATTTTTATAGAATTAAAAGACATTTAATTTACTCTGAGCCTATTATATTTTTTTTTTAATAAACCATGACCCATGTATGTATGTTAAAGGTATTAATCAATTATCAAATATTTTACAACCATTTTACATTACAATTTTAACAAATTTTCCATGAGAAATCATGTCAAGGAGGCCATTAATACAGGATAAGAAAGTTTCGCTAAGAAAATAAACATAAAATTGAAACAGAAAAAAAATAACATGTTTTCTTCAAAACGTACGGCCCAAAAGCAACATCATTTAAAAATTTTTTTATTTATTTATTTACATTGCATCTTCGGTAATTGAAAGATTCTATTTATTAAAAAGGATGATAGAAAGTGATAACATAATACAAACAATAAATTATTAGTATATAGATACGATAATAATACAAACAATAAATTATTAGTATACATAGATACAATAATTTAATGTTCGTAGTATGTTATCACCTTCTATCCTCCTTTTTAATAAATAGGAACTCCCAATCAATAATTTATAATTTGGAATCCATGACACATATGTTAAAGGTATTAATATATAGATAACAAATTATGATGACAGTAGGTTCGTGGGGTTACTGTTAAGAATTCAGATCCTATCATCAGCTTCCCCTCATAAAATTAAGATCTTTAAAAGAATTTATGTTCATAAGAAATACTTTGAAAACTTCAATTGATAAGAGAAGGAAGGTTATGGTAAACTGCAGCAAACAACTAAAAGTAAGTGCATGTTTTTTTATTCCATTTCTTGCAACATCTCATCTGAATGCTTGTTGTTGGGGTTGTTTTCATAAAACAATTAATGACATTCCTTTTGCCTCAATAGTTCCATTTTTTTTTCTTTTGTATAAATGCATGTACTTCTTAAATATTTTACTCTTGATTAAAGCAATAAAAATAACACACACATAAAAAATAAATGGACTCTGATTTTTGAAAGTATGAACTGCAACAAATATTAAGTTCAATGAAAGTAAGTTTCCACCTTTAGAGCATGTATATCATTAGTTATAATTTCAAAATTCAAAAGATGAAATTAATTCACACTCATAATTTTTTTTATTTGGTAGACAATTTTAAATTTTGATTAGTCATATTTAGAGATGGGTGAAGTTTTAGCTTTCACACTCAGATCTACTCCCACTGTCACTCATAAACACTGGAAACAAATTTCATGGTCTTATGATTCATTTGTAGTAAATCATATTTCAAGCATTTTTGTTGCCTAATACTCTTTCTTCTTCCTTTTAGATAAGTGATTTAGTGATGGATAAGTAAATGGTAATCTCAAAAAGAATGTTTTTTTAAATTTTGTTGCCCACTTCCAAACTCCTGAAAAGAATTTTTTTTCAATTTTGATTCTGAATCCGTTTTTGAATAAATTGAAAATCCAACTCATTTCTCACTTATGAATTGTTTTCTTTGACATCCATGATAATAATTCTGTTCACCATGATATTGATGTTCATAAAAAAACATTTTTTGTCCTTTTTGACAAGTAATTGAATGCAATATTTCATTTTTTTTTTTTTTTTACACCAAACGAGGCTTTGAATTTTCAAAGTCACTAGATATTTCCTATATTCCATCTCCATTTTTACATTAATCAAAATATTAAATTATTTAACTATTATTTATTAATAATAAAAGCTATAGTTTATTTGAAGTACTAATAGTAGTAATATGAGTAATAGATTTGCCGCCGAGAACAAAAATGATATCTATTCAAAAAAATATTCCTTGATTGATAAAGTATTTTCTGAAACGATATAGATACTGAAATGAATATTTTTCTCTTTCATCCAAAGATAAAAATCAACGAAGGAACGTACATACATTAAAGGTACTACGGTATATATAGATAAAAAATCAACAAAGGAATATTAGATACTTATAATTCTGATTGAAATGTTTTAAAAGGAATTAGGAATTTAGAAGGGCACTTGTCAGAGATAAGCAGATAATCCATGATGATGTTAATAATATAGATAGCAGTTCACAACCACTAAGTAAATCCAATGTCTGGATTTAACTAACGCATAATATTTACAAAAAGAATTTACAAGGTCATTATTTCAATGAAACTATCACATAGACTAGTAAAACATTTTCCAAAATTGTATACACATACACACACACATAAAATATATATGAAGATATCGTTCTCATGAAGTAATAGAAGTGCGTTATTTTTTTAATTTAGTGGGTGAGGATCTTTTCGCCTCCCTACTTCCTTTTTCACAGAAAAAAACATTGCGAATCTGTCTCTGCTCTACTGTTACTTTTATGGTAGGTTATTGACTGAGCTCCAATCTATGTCTTCCCCCACTAAAACATTCGCAACAAATACTTGTCTAGCTACAACAACTGTCAACAACTCCCCTTTCTCTATCTGTGCTTAAAACTAAATGAAAATTCCATGAGCAGAATTTCTTTCCTAGAACTGTCCGTCTGTGGAACACAATACTGTGGGTCTGCTTCCCAGCTGACTATAGCATAATCATTTTCAAATCTAATGAGAATAAGTTCTTGTTGAGTCATCCTCTTAAATAATCTAGTCTTACCAAAGTTCCACCATTACTGATCTTGTTGTCTCATCATCTACCTAACACTTAATCCTTAACCTAGAATGGCCTCTGGGCCTTCATAAGCAGTGACCCTCCCCTCCTGCCACGACCAAAATAAATTTAAAAATTAAAAAAAAATTTTTTTTGGTACTTGTAAGTTTAATCAAGACATTAAAAAAATGAAAATATAAAAAAAAAAAAGTTGATATTGTATGCATCCGCTTTGGAATGAAGTTCTCTGAAAAAAAAATTCACTTAATTTCATCAAGTATTTTTTTTTTACAGCGAAAAATCAATTTGTTATGATACCGAGCAAAAGGTTTGGTTTTTAGGAAGAAAAGCTAGTAATAAAGATGAGGAGGGAGTGTCGGCGCTTTAAACTGAGTTATCTCTCCATGTTGTATTCAAAAAAATTCAAAGATGGCTACCTTCAACGCGCTGTCATAAAAACGTGTTTTTCCGCTGTAAAAAAAAACAAAAAACTACTCGATCAAATTAACTGAAATTTTGTTTCCAGAGATCTTCAGTCCAAAATGGATACGTACAATATAACCTTTATATGATATTTTCATTTTTTAATGTCTTGATTAAACTGTACAAATACCTTTTTTTTTAATTCCAATATAATTGGATGTGAATCCAAGTAGTGTTTATTGCACAATAAAAATAAACAATGGAATCCTAAGTGTTTCTTTATAGCACTGATATTTCAAAGTAATATTATTTTCAAAAAATTAAGTCAATTTTAATTATCTTTTTTTAATATCTAACATATTTCTGACCAAGCAAGTTTATTTTAAATTCAGTTTTAAAAAATTCAATCTAGACAGTGTAATTCTATTGATTATATATTGAGATTTTGGTTGTTAATTAAAATCACTTTCTTTATCCTCAAGTTTTTAACACTGACCTGTTGCTTCTATGATACTTACATCTCTAGTGTGAAAGTTCTTTAGAAGTTCTTGAGATGTAATATTTAAGTGTTGGACAAAATAGATTAAATAGTATAAATGTAATCCCAATATTTCAGTGACCTATAATTACAAGTGACATTCTTAAAGTAATTCCTCCTGTTGTTTCATTCTGTCCGAATGGATCAGAAAGGATTGCAAATTGCATTGTTCTGATGACTAAACTTATGCATTCATGACCGGAAAGTTTCATCTCTCTGTTACAAATATTGATGGTGGGGGACTCTAAAACAGAGATGCGTAATTGAATTCCTGGCAAAAGTGCATTGAGAATGGTGGTGACTATGTAGAAAAATAAATTCTAGAGCACAAAAGTTTGCACATTTTAATAGTACCACTCCCGTCTTCTTATCTCTTGAACTTTTTGAGTTGAAAAAAAATAAATAAAGGGCTTTACTTTTGGAACACCCCTCATATATTAAGAATATTGATCCAAATTTTATTAGGAGAATTTTTACTCGTTATAGAATTTTTTTTGTAAATAGTAAATTTTCAAATAAAAATTATATAACATTATTTGGTTTTCTAAAATTTTCAAATCAACCAAATGAAATATTTTCAAATAACAAATTGCTGAAACACAAAATATTGCTCATTTTATTGATACCACTTCCATCTTTGTAGCTTTTCAACTTTCTGAGTTAAAAATAAATAGGAGGCTTTACTTTCCAAATGACACTTGTCTATATATATATATATATATATATATATATATATATATATATATATTATACTAGTATTTCTAGATATACCGCTTTTTTTTGCAATTTTATAAGTTCAAAATCTCAGTAACTATTGATCAGAATTTAACAAATGAAGGCTCGTTGAAAAGCTAATGACCTGAATTGTATAGTGGACGATATGATATTTGCCCTTAAGGTCGCATATTTAGGGGATCATCCATTATCCAAAGCCTATTTTTGGTACTTTTTTACAGCTATAAAATGTTTTAATCATAATCATTTGTTTTCCTAGATTTGCATATGAATTACAAAATATCTGATATTTCCCCTAAACCTCTGGCCTTGATGCAGGGGAGACTAAAAGTTGCTATGGTTTCAAATGATCTGATATAACAGCAAGGCAAAATTTGATTCCAAATATTTCTCATATGTTATATCTCCCTTCTTTGGTTTTCATGCAAAAAGTAAATTACACAGTATATAAAGATTATTTGAGTCTGCAGATATTCATAATCACACTCTATTTCCAAAAGAGGGGAGATATAATATATGAGAAATATTTGGAATCCAAGTCACCCCTTGCTATTATTTCAGATGATTTGAAACCATAGCAGCAAGTTTTAGTCTCCCCACCATTAAGGCCAGAGGTTTGGGGAAATATATATGGATATATCTATACTCGTAGCCAAATTGAATATTGAAATGCTCATATTTTTGATTATATGAGACGAAACTACATGAAAATTTGCAGGCTTTTTGGAGATTATGATCCTATTCTATGTTTAAAATTTTATGACAATTGGTAAAAAGGAACTTATATTTTCAAACCAATAAAATATGTCCAAATTTGCCTACATTTGTATATATAGTGTCTTGGCAGGCAGTTTCAATTTTGCTGCTTTGGTTGTCTCCTATGGCCTTACCAAGCCACTTATATATATATATATTGTTTTTAAAATATAATTATCCACTGACATGTGTTTTGTCGTCTATGACTCATTAGAGTGGCTGAATCTAGCGAGATTCTAAATCGGGACCCCACGGTAATGAGCCTGACCTGATCTCGCTAGATTCAGCAACTCTGATGAGTCGTAGACGACGAAATACGTGTCAGTGGATAATTATATTTTAAAAACAATATATATACCGCTCCCCATGTGGGGAGGTACCAGATTGGTTAAAAGGAAATTTATTCGCAACTTGCATTTATGTAAAAATGCACTTTCGTAAATAATTGGATTCATTCAAAACATATCGCAAAGCAAAAACAAATAACTTTTTCATTTCGATACTTTTTTCTGACTAAGAGCGGAGGTCCGCTTGAAATATAAAAAATAACAATAAAAATATTAAATACAAAAAGTAACAACATTTTTCATGCTTCAAAAAACCCTCATAACCTTTAAATCACTATATATATATATATATATATATATATATATATATATATATATATATATATATATATATTAAATTGTGATTTGTATTTGCTAAAGTCAGTGAAACATGGAAAGTCAAAGTCAAAATAATAAATTTATCAGAAGTTTATTATTTTGACATTGACTTTCCATGTCTCACTGACTTTAGCAAATAGGGTGCATACCTTTATAAATATTTGCTAATATTTTCTTTCCTCTGATGAGATGGTAGACATCGAAACCCTATAGGTTAAGGAGATTAATTTTCTAAAGCATTCTTTGTCTTGCTTAGAATAATAAAAATTCTTTGATATGAAACTCAACCACTTCATTTCATTTCAATAAGAGTTTTTTTTTAAAATTCATTGAATTACAATTTAATTTGTTTGCTCTATCTTGCATATTGAGTAATTCTTGTTTAGATGGGATAACTTATAGAATATTACTGCCAGTAATATTTTGTAAACCTTACAATCTCACGTTTCCATAACAACTGATTGTTAAATAAAAACTATTCTGAAGAGTATATATATATATATATATATATATATATATATATATATATATATATATATGTATGTATCTATGAATGTTTTGGGTAAATACACTTGCATTTATATTTCACTCTTTTTTCTTCTTTTTCTTAGTTTAAATGCTCTATGCTTTTTAAATATAACAACAGCGCATATATAAATGAATAACAATTTATCTATATTCCAAGTTCCAAGGTTTTATTTACCTTAACAATCATTTTTTTCAACATATCAAAACTTCAGTATATTTTTACAGAACTCTTTCGTTTATATTGAACGCATTATATTTATGCTAACATTGAATTTTTACTCATCAGGAGACCCAAAAGTCTTTCTTAGGAAGAAAGAAACATAAACATGTAATGTCAAAAATGAAGCATATAGAAGAACTCACGTTGTGTGTTTATTTAGGTTGCCATCTTTGTTTTATGGGGAAAGCTATTCATATCCTTATTTTCGTATGGGTTTAAATTATATAATATTTAAGCTACAAAAAAAATTATATAAAAGAACTTACCGTAGTTATTTCTCAAGGATATAGGATGATGTCTGCATAATCCTTTGCATGGTAAATTTAAGTAGAGAGCTCAATGAAATCTATAATATAAATCTCACCTATCTATTTAAATGTATGTATGTCTGCCTAAAACTTTTTTCGACAATATTTTCAAAAGTTATTCCCTCTTTTCGATTGACTAGTCTTAATTTAAACCTTCATCACTTCCAGTTTGGCGATGGATGCAACAGCAAAGACGTCACGTTTTTTGTTATGTTCTTCACGGTACAGGTTTGAGCCTGCCTGCCTTCTACCACTTTTTGTTTTTGCTTAACACACACCTCCAAACACCCGGGCAATGCCAGGCATCCAGGCTGGTTGTAAATACAGAACAATATTTATAATAGTATATGGAAAAACTAAACAAGCAAACAAACATGGTAGGTGTTATATTAAATGATTGCTATTACCTACACCTACACCTCTAGTACAATGGACTGTTCTTAAGGATTATAAAAACTAAGCAAAAATTAATATTTCACTTCTAGACATTGAATTAATGTTGAATAAAACTTTTATAAAGTTTAGTTGATCCTCGACCTTCCATTAGAGTATTTCATAATCTAGAAAGGGATAATGCTAATTCTGCCATTAATCCTTCAGTTCCCCTAGTTGTCAAAACTGATGCATCTGATTCAGTAATAGCTACCTCATTAAGAAAACAAGGTTGGCCCATAGCTTTCTTTCCTAAGATACTCTTAAAGACATACTATGATAGAAAAAGAGGCATATGCTATAGTTGAAGCCTTATGAAAGTGGCCATATTATCTGATCGGTAGACAATTCCAACTTATCACAAACCAAAAATCAGTTTCATTCATGTTTAACCTGAAAACTATGAGTAAAATAAAAATTGAGAAAATTGCAAGATGGTGGATGGAACTTTGATTCATTCAATGTCTCCTATCGCTTTGGAAAAGAGAATGCTGCAGTTTCAGAACTTTTAACTGGTCTAACAACAAGCCCAGCTGATCTTCAAAGCATACACCAATAATTGTGCCACTCAGATATCACAAGAATGATACATATAGTTTGGAGCAAAAATTTGTTGTATTCAATCAGAGATGTAAAAAGAATTACAAACTTCTGCCAAATATTCACAGAAAATAAACCAAGGTTTTATAAGTCTCCTTCTGCAATACTCATGAAGACCACTCAGCCTTTTGAAAGGCTTAATCTAGATTTTAAGCATCCACTACCTTCTAAAATGCAAAATAAATAGCTGCTTACAGTAACAGATGAATATTCAAGATTTCCCTTCATCCTCCTCTGCCCTTAAAGTTATTCAATGCCTCCGCTCCATTTTCAACATTTTTGGAGTGCTTGTATATATTTACACAGATCGTGGACCTGCCTTTATGTCAGAAGATTTCATGAATTTTTTGCAGGACTTAAAGAGTGGCAGTAAGCTAAACCTCCCCTTATAATCCCCAAGGGAACAGACTATACGAGAGATATACTAATATGGAAGACAGTACAACTGGCAGCAGTAAACCGAAAAATTCCGATCTCAAAATGGGAAAATGTCATCCCTGAGGCTCTGAATGGAATTAGGACATTACTGGATACATCTACAAATGCATCACACAAGAGAGTTTTTTTGTTTCAATGATAAAGTTTGACAGGCACTTTTTACCCCTCATGGCTTGTTCAACCTGGAATCGTTTTACTGAAACATCATGTTTATTATAGTAAATATGACCTTCTAGTTAACAAAGTAAAACGAACTGAGGCAAACCACCAATACACACAGATTAGAAGTGTGGAAGGAAGACAGTCAACAATCTCCTTAAGAGATCTAACTTCGGCTGCTAATACTTGTGAAGAAGCCACTGCAATGGAGAATTATGAATATTCAGTTTACAGAACCAGCCCAATTAAGATAAGTGATCAAACCCCGCATGCATTCAGTTCAGATACTCTTCAGAATGAATCTGACTATCCTTACGAACCCCATTCTACATCTGATTCTAAAGACGGGCCAATTTTACAAAAACGGCCTCACCCTACTACTGAAACTGACACTCACTCTTTGAACACCTAGCAACCGAAGCATATAAAAAATGGAGTTGTTTTAATATTAGAAATGTTAAAACAACAATTGCAATTACATCTTAGCAATTAATGGAATTGATTATCTTTATTGAGAAAACACAAACCAAACACTTACTTGGAAACAGTCATATCAAAAGTACTCCTATATTTTTCATTGTTTGGTTTCATTCATTTTATTATAGATCCTATTAGGTTACTCTTTAGTCGATCCAATAAAATCTTGGTTGGTCCTGTTACTGGTGAACGAATAGTCTCAGTTACCTATAGAAAAAATCTGGCCTAGCCATTGTCAAGTCATTGCTGAAACTCAAGGATTAAAACGCTCATAATCACATTTAATCAATTTTAATCTATATTTAGAAATGTAACGAAAAATAAATAGGTCACAGAATTACTTGTATATTTTTTTAAACAGAGCTTAGATTTGGCAGAAGACCTGAAGAATGAAAACACCTAGTTTTTCATTTGTTTCAGTTTTTATGGCTTATGGTATATCAACCCCTTTTTAGATTATTTAATAACACGAGTTGCAAATGATCTATGAATTAGTTTTGTTTGTTCATATTATATATGGACCCATTTTTTAGTTATTTAATACCAAAACACAATGTCAAATGATTTAATCCGTTTTATGAGATATCAATCCTTTTAGGATTATTTAATGAAGAAACAAAATATCTATTTATAAACAATCAACAAGAAAATAAAAGCTTTTTTTTTTCTTTGTGGCTTTGTGGTGTCGATGGCTTTTTTTCTTTTTTTTTTTTCTTTGTGGCGTCAATGGGTTCAGGGTCGCCTGAGGAAGTCTCATTGACTGAAACAGATGGCTGTTTGTAGAGACCATATGTAACTGTTTACCCTCAAATAAATATATATATATATATATATATATATATATATAGTCATCCACATACAGTATTGTTTCGCTGTTTCATAGCTCATCAGTGCAGCTAGACAGGCAACTGCCTCAAGCCAGGATCGAAACCCGACCGCCCAAATGACAATCAAGGCTTTGAACCATTACACTATATGGCTGCTGCTGTGTGGGTAATGAATAAATGTTTTGACATCGTCCAAATGCCTCCGCTCGATTCGTTTACACAAAGAGCATCGCTTAATACGCTAATGGTAATTTGTATATCACTTCCCAATATGCTCAACTCAAGATAGGGAGCATTATTATATATATATATATATATATATATAGTAATTTATAAAATATATATGGCGACTAAGCTACACTGAATATTCTGCGTTTCATCCACTGTAGGATTCGTCAGGCTTATGCGCATAAGCCTGACGAATCCTACAGTGGATGAAACGCAGAATATTTAGTGTAGCTTAGTCGCCATATATATTTTATAAATTACTAACTAGCTCTACCTACGTATTGAGCACTTTTGAAGTAAAGACTTAAAGTTTACGCATAAATCTATACTTTCGTATATTAAATTTATGTGAGTAAATGAAGTAGTTATATATATATATATATATATATATATTTCTAAAAAACTAAAATAACTTTTCTTTTAAAATAATAATTTTGCCAGTTTAATTAGTTCATATAGCAAAAAAGAATTTTTTTTAAATTTCAAGTGAATTCTAATATAGAGACAAGCACTTTTCAGTCCTTTTTCAATTAAAACAATTTATAAAATAGTTAAAATTTAAGTTTCAATATTAGTTTTATTTGAAAGATATTAACATAATTATAACTAGTAAAATCAATCAAAATAATATTACACCTCTATTTTTAATTCTTTTTATAGATTTAATGTCTTTATAGATTTAAATTCATAAAAAAAGCAATTTTTATCATAAAAACAAGAATACTTTTGATCAAATTTCATCTTTCTTGATAAATTATTTTTCAAACCATTCCCCCCCCCCCAAGCAAGGCATATTGCCACTTGGAACATGAATGTCTACTATTTGGGATCATGTCTAACAGGTGACTTGTAGGGAATTGAGCAGTGAGGTGTCTGTTCACATTACATTTAAACTTGGACAGGTTAGTATAGTAAGGGAAACAGGAAACAGAGAGGGAATTCCAAAGAGTAGCAATCCGAAGGAAGAAACTATAAGAGTAGACATTGCGAGTAAAACAATCACATTTGTGAGTTATTTTTCAAAGTGGCGACTAGAAATAACGAAACACTTATCTTTTGGCAACTGCATTTGTTTCACTGACAATCTTCCAAAGCTCACTACTGAGTGAAAAATATCTTTTCACCTTTTTTTTTTTAATAAAACGAACAAAGTTAAATTATTTAAACAATAAAAGTTTAATATAACAATATAGTCTTTTTTTAACGAAGGCTGTTAAAAAAATATCCAAAGGAATTAGAATGTTTATACCTTCAAGTATCAACATAAAATTTGTTGTATATTTAGAATTACACTTATTAAAAAAAATTTTTTTTAATCTTTATGATATACATACTCATCACAGAATGAAGATGTCATATTCTAAAAATCATGTGGATTTGGCTAGTAACTTTTCTATTTGGCTAATAAACGAAAATATTTAGTTGTCAAAGGTCAACTAAAGATAAATTTGTCCGTAGAGCCCTGGTAGAAGGCTTCCCAGTATCTAGGTACCTCAACATTCAAGAGGTGAGATTTTACTGTTTGTCAGGTCAGTATGGACTACGTATGTTGAGAGGGTACAAGTGTTCATCAGAGCACATTTGATTAGTACTTGTAAAACAGGTACAAGGATATGGCATTGTAACGATGGGACAGAGGTTAGAGCTTGACAAATAGTGCGGGACCTATAAATTTTAGACTCTTTTTTGGACCCTGTTTAAGATTGAGAGACTAGTGGTAGATGCACAACCCTAAATATGGCAACAATAATCCATGCATGAACGAATTGTGGCTTTGTAAAGATATAGAATGCTCTCTGGTGCGAGCGTATGTATGTGGTCAGATGCCTTTCCGGGGATAAGGCAGGTTTCAACAATAATTCACAGGAGAACAGTTTATGTCAGAGGACGAGACGTCGAAGTGTAGCGAGTTGTTAGACGAACTCGACTCTTCATATGAAGAGGGTATTTAAGGTAAACAAGGAGGTCACGTGATGTGACGGAGTCCTTTTATTTCCTTCTTTCCTCTTCCTCCGTGTTGTACGGGTATGATCCGAATTTACGCACTTGTTTGAGCTAATTTATAATATATAATTTTCTTCCAAGAACTTCGGACGTCTTCGGATCCGTGACGGACGACGCGTATAAGTAATTTCCTCGGGAGTTACTTCCAGGGGGGTTTCTTCGGTTGGATCTTTATGGTCTATACTGTCATCTTGTGTGTTTTCTGTGTCACTGTGCTTGGAAGAGTCCGATTGTTCATCTATTGATGATTCGGATTCGACATGTATGGGACTATCTATTTCGTATTCACTTTCGGTATTGTTTTGATCAATGGTGTGGTAGTTAGGGTGTTGTTCAACTTTGATAATGTCAGACTTCTTCACTTATATTTAGCTGAGGATTCATGTCTTTTTAATCTATTTCGGTGTTTCTCTTCAATCAGGCTTTTGTATTCTATTGGTAGTTTTTCTCCTGTGATTTGGTCTCTCATTGTCCAAATTTCTAGTGAAGAGTAGCCATTTTCTCTGAATCTGCTGTTCATATTGGAAATTATTATGGCCAATTCAGTGTCTGTTATTTTGCCACCATTTGGTTTCAATTTGCATAGTTCTGTATGGAATTCTGATATTGAACGTTCACTAATAGGGTTTTTGTTAATGTTCTTTATTTCTCCGACCTCTATTTTGATATGGAACGATTCCAGTGAACTATCGGTGAGTAGGGCTTGAAATCCCGAAGCGCCATCGACCCTGATTTTTACTTCATCTCCTGACGGGGGGATAGAATCTTGATATGGTGGTGATTAGGCCATCCTTAAGAGATTGACTGCTCTCCGATAGTAATAATGTTGCCTGTGTCAAGGAAGAAACATTTTCTCGAACTAATAATATCAGTTGTCCTTCACGTTTGATGACATCACTAGCGTACCAGCTCCCAATTTTGTCAGGTGGTTTTGTTGACGATTGATTTTTGAACTGACTTGGTACCTGCTTTAGTGATACGCAAGTGTGGCAACTATCTACGGTGCGATTGATGGCTTTATCTGTATCCAGTGCATAGAATCCCATATTAAAGATTTGTTTTAACTGATGTTTACTGGCGTGTTGGAGTTGTAAATGTAGAGCGACCAAAAGTCCATCTAATACCCCTTGGGGAATGACGATTCTTTGTCTAGCAGGCCGTAAGGCTTCTTCCCGCATAACTATGATTAACCAATCTGCAGGGGCTGATGAGAGTTTACAATGTTGTAAATACCTTTTAATTGTGGTTAACCCTTTCTTCTTTTTAGATGGAGTTCTGCCATCGCGTAGTAGCCGATATACTTGTTGTAAGTCTGGACAGTCTTGTTGAGCTTGAATCCACGTATTGCGAGTCATGTATGGGATAGGACAGTGACCAGCTAGTATGTCTTTTACGGTGACTTCTCTAACCACGGATTCCTCTAGGGCACTGATGAATTTACAGATTTGGCATTTTCCTTCGCAATGGATAGGATTTCGGCTGGCGTAATCCGATATATTATGACAGGATATCGAGATATGACACTGAGGAACGTCGTGACTCTGGAGCTTGCGGAGAATGCGCCGCGTTGGAGTTTTTCATATGCTTGTACACAGGGTCGGCTATCTGTGAATACTTCGGTGATGTTTTCTGATTGAATTATATATGGGCTGAAGTGTTTGATAGCCGAAGCTATGCCCAGAGCTTCCAACTCACAAGCTAGCCAACCTGCTTGGTTGGATGTTTTACGAGCGTTGAATAGACCTGCGAGGTGGGGTTTGTTTCCTCTTAATACGAAAAGGGATGCCGCTAAGCCGGCAGAGGTTGTAGCTGCGTCCGTGATTATCTGTAGTTGGTCCTCTCTTCTAGGTAAGGTTAGGATTTTGGCTTGTTTAAGGTGTTCTTTGGCTTTGAGGAATGTGTCTTCCAGATCTGATGTCCATTTGATTCTGTCGTTTGACGAGCCCATTGCGCAGACTTTATCTAGAGGTGCTAAAAAATCTGAATGTTTAGGTATAACTTTACTTAGGAATTTGTAAGATCCTATGAATGATCTCATTTCTTTGATGGTTTCAGGGAGATTGCAGGCAGCCAAGGTATTTAGACGATGACTTGTAGCTTTGAGGGTTCCATTGGTCCATCGCCAACCCAAAATTTCTGTCGATGTTGGACAGCAAACCGTTTTAGATGGGGATAACTTCAAGTTATTCTTATCTAGTGTTTGTAATACTTCTTCCCATACGTTGTTAAGTTCCCGGGGTGTGTTGGCCCCGACATATAGGTCATCAGCCAATTTTACCACCGATCCTTTTATCATTAGATCGCCTAGGACTTTGGACATTAATTGTTCTAAAGCTGATTCAGAGCCTGGAAGACCCATCACTGCTCTGGTATAAACATGTACACCACGGAATGGTGTACAGATGCCGACATTTCATTGATGATTTGGTCAAGGGTATTTGAAAGTATGCTTGACTTAAGTCAGTTTTAATTAAGAATTTAAACTGAGCAATATGTCTTATGATGTCATCTACTTTGGGCATGAGAGCAGGTTGTGGTTTGGTGTACTGGCTCAGTTCAGTGAATGCAGTCACTAACCGAAAGCCTCCTGAAGGTTTGGTAACAAGGAATGAAGGGTTTACATATTCCGCTGTGATGTTTATGTTTTCTGGGCGTACAAAGACACCTTGTTCGTATAGTTCATCAATCTTGGTTTGGAGTCGCTCTAGATTTGTCCGGTTATATAATGGAATGCGTCCCTTTCTTTGTGGTGGTAGAGATACGGCAACATTAATCCTGTGTTGGAAATTTCCTGATCTTCCATTGTAGCATCCGATTACCGGTGAAAATACCCGATTATATTTCTTATTTGTCGTGAAGAAGATGGTCTTTTCTTCCTGGCTAAGGATGTTCGAGGGGTCCACAGAAATTTCTGCTGACCTGTCCGTTTGTTTGGAATGATTGGTAAGAATTATTGGAGTCGGTTTCAAAGTATCACTGGATAGTGATAATTGGGTCGTGTGGCGTATCTGACATACTTGCTCATGGCGTTTGATGAGTATGGGTATGGTGGACTTGTTGGTGAGCGTTATTATATCATGATCCGGTTTCACTAGCTCACATTGGATCCATTCATCCTGATTGTTATTGCATCTAGGTTCTACTGAAACTATTTTATCCTGGTATTCAGGTGGTATCGATAAGGCAACGCTGGAACCAGGTAGTAGGCAGGTCTGTCGTGGGACGCGCAATATAGTTGCTGCTTTAACATTAGCGTGTCTTTTTATATTGAGGTATTTGAAATCACAGCAATCACCGAGGTAAACGTGGTTGGTGTTTGCGCGAAGGTAAACGTTATTCCTGTCCATAAATGGCATGCCACCCAGAATGGCACAGTTCAGGTCCTTAACTACAAGTCCGTCGAAGCGAAAGCAGTGAGCTTGATTTGTGATTGGACACCTTCTCGAAACATTGAAGTGTACTTCCCCTTCTATTTCCATGGGGGAGACACCGTCCGCCATGTTAGCTTTGTGGATGGTGGGCAGGATATTTAGTTTTAGACGTCTCGCCTCGCTTTTCCTAATTAAATTAGTTTCCGCACCGGTGTCCAGTATAATGATCGAGTTTTCTTTGTTTGTTTCTACTTCCATACACGGTGATAATACAATATCTACCTTGTTGATTTTGGGGTTCTGAGGTTGTTTAACTCGGACCATTCTACTGTTGGGTTCGTGGTACTCGAAGTCTTCGTCTTCTTCTTCAGATTCCGATAAGATTTCAATATCAGTAATTTTAGATCGAAGAAATCTTCTATCTGATGTTGGCATAAAAGGGCAGTTTTGGAAGTAGTGAGTCTCTGCACCTGGTCTGTTTGCTGCATCGCAGAGGCAACATTTCGGTCTTTTTGTCAGGCGACCTCTCTGGTTTCCAGATCTTCTACTTCTATTGATGGAAGAGTATGCTATATTCCCTTCTCTGTCCCCTATTTCTTGTAATAGGGATGGTATAGCATCACTGATCTCCGCCCTAATAGAATATAGAGTGGAGTCCCTTAGAGTGATCGCGAATCTTTGTTTAACAATGGATCGTAGTTCTCGATGGATTGCATCAAGCCAGATCATCACCGTGATGTTCTGTAATGTAGGGGTTAGGCATTCATCGTTTTCTAATTTTGATCCGCAATGTTTAATGGCTGAAGATTTTGTAATCAAGCTGTCTTCCATAAATGAGTAGCATCTTTCCCAGAGAGCCTCTCTTGTTTCATTGGCGCCACATTTAAATTTAAACATGTTCATTATGGTCGTACCGGATTTACGACAATCATAGTATTGACGGAGTCTATCAAAGATTTCGTCAATACTGTGCGCCTCTTCTTTTACGAAGGTACTACTAACAACAGGGGCATGGATGCTTATAAAGCCGAGTAGTACTTTTAGGTTAATGGCTTTTTTTTCCGCCGAGAATCTTTTCCCATTAACCTCTTGTTCATCGGTTATGAAGCCTCTGTGGGGGATGCCACTTGCGACACTGCACCAGGTTTTAAGGTCCTCCAAATAGTGTTCGAATTTATCTTCATTTGAGATATGGTATAATAACTGCTCACACCAGGCTTCGAGCGAGCCTCTTGATTCGTGTTCAGTGAGGATTCTTTGTTTAGTGCTGAAGGCAGACATCCTTTTATTTTAATTTTAATTTAAAAGTTTCCAAATTAATCACCGTGAAATTGAACAAGTTGAAAAAATAGCCGTAGAAAACTTTAATCAAAGATCAGGGTGGAGACTTCTTTTTTTTTTTTTACTCACTCAAAGGTGTGTTGTTATAAGAACAACAACATATAATTAAATCGACTATCGTAAAAATTCAATTTCTTTTAGAAAAAATAAACGAAAAATAAAAGTTCAAATTTCTAATAATCTTTGCTGTAATATGAGTGAGAGTAAAAATTGTTTTGTTTTTTTTGTTGTTGTTACTTTCGTCCTTTCAATAGTTTAAAAGTTTAGCAAAGAAACTTTTGAATTAACAAATGGCATCCGTTATTTTCTATCAATATCTGAAAGAAAATAAAAGTGAAGAAACAGTCTGATTAAATTAATTCTTTAAGCTTTAAGGTAAGATTCGTGCGACAAGAACATACGTGTGTATGTTATGTTACTAATAGAAATGTGGTGTGTTTTTTTTTTTTTTTTTTTTTTGTAGAAAGTCTTACCGTACACCGACCCCTAGTCAATGGGCACTTATTTGCTTCCGTTTGTAAAATGTACTATTGAGGGAGGCTGAATTCTTTTGAATTTTTGGCCGCTGCCACCACGTATGTATGTGGTCAGATGCCTTTCCGGGGATAAGGCAGGTTTCAACAATAATTCACAGGAGAACAGTTTATGTCAGAGACGAGACGTCGAAGTGTAGCGAGTTGTTAGACGAACTCGACTCTTCATATGAAGAGGGTATTTAAGGTAAACAAGGAGGTCACGTGATGTGACGGAGTAATTTTTTAGCACCATGGATGGTGCCCACCTTCTTTGCAGCAGCTTTGTCCGCAATGTAGTCGTTCCAATTCATGTTGCTTATGAATGTGCCTGTTACAATCTTATTTTTTAGGTATGTGCTCCACATTCAAGCACTGCCAGAAACGATGCCCAAATGAACCCTGAATGCACTAGTTTGCCCATACAACAGAAACTTACTCTATTCGGCATAGCCTCTACAATGCATGAGTTCTTTTGAAAAATAATAACTTCAACCCTAACCCAATTGTAACACTAACAGGCTTTTCTGTGACATCACAGAAATGTTATGAGAAATGTTATGATCTGCTTCAATTTCGATCTTGCAGAAAAAAAAAAACAGAATACCGGTTCTTATCAAAAAGAGTATCTTGCAGTAAATTCGTAAAAAATTTGACAAAGTAAAATGAAATAGTAACATTTAGATGACAACAAAAGAGAAGAAAAAAACTAAAAAAAAAAAAAAAAAGCTTCTCTTGTTGGGGTCTTATTTTTTAAGGTAAAGAAAATAAGGCGCTTCTACACTATTAGGACGCAATTTAGTAGTCGGTAAATGAAGTTTTCAGATAAAAACAATGGTTTCTACTAATTTTTTTGTTGTTGTCAATTCTAATAAATTACAATGGCAGCTTCCAAATTATGCAGTCGAAATTACTTGAATATTACTGAATTATTAAAAAAACTTTTATTATGTTAGCAGGTGAAAAATTGCCACCATCTTGATTAAATCGAAACGGAAAATTACCTCCCTTTTGAACTCTCCTGTATCGTACGATCGTTTTCATCAAATTCTAGTTTTTAATAAATAATTTTCTACCTTATCGATTTTCGTAATTTTTGTATATAATCATCTTAAAAATTGTTTTCATGTGAAATTCAGTATTATGATTTCCAAAATTTCGTCCTTATTATGTAGAAGCGCCGAAAATAACATATCATAATAATCGGCAGCAGAAACCCCCAAAATAACCGAAACAAAATTGATCCACTTCAAAAGTATCAAAAATAAATATACCAAATGCCTCCTTTTTTATTATTATAAACAAAATTAATGAACACTTATTGATTGGTGAATTAATTCATTAATTGTGGCTTTAAAAAAATAAAAATAAAATCCGGTACTTGTACAGTTTAGTCAAGACATTAAAAAATGAAAACATCGAAAAAAGTTTCAATTGTATGTATCCGTTATGAGACGAAGTTCTCTTTAAAAAAAATTCACTTAATTTCATGAAGTAGTTTTTTTTTTGTTTTGTTTTTTTACAGCGAAAAAACAATTTGTTATGATACCGAGCAAAATGTTCGATTTCTAGGAAGAAATGCTAGTATTAAAGATGGGAAGGGGTGCCAGCGCTTTAACTGGAGTTATCCCCCTTTGGCATTTCTAAAATTCAAACAATTTTTTTTTTTTTTAGTCCAAGATGGCCGCCTTCAATGCGCTCTCATAAGAACGTGTTTTTCTGCTGTAAAAAAAAAAAAAAAAAAAAAAAACTACCTGATGAAATTAAGTGAAATTTTTTTTCGGAGAACTTCGTTCTATAACGGATACATACAATTTAAACTTTTTTCGATATTTTCATTTTTTAATGTCTTGACTAAACTGTACAAGTACCGGATTTTATTTTTATTTTTTTAAAGCCACAATTAATGAATTAATTCAACAATCAATAAGTGTATAAGTACCTAAAATACAAAATATTTTATTTTTCTCAGACGAAAACAATCTAAAATAAAAATATAAGTCATTGTAAAAATTATTTTCTTAAAAAAAAAAGTTTTTAGAATAACATCGGAAAATGAATTTTTAAGTTTTTTTGTTGTTTTTTAATTATTAATATTTTTGTTGTTTTTTCAATTATTAAGTATTTTTATTAACAAAAATGGGTATGAGTGTTTATTAGGATCCTATGATAGTTCTTCGCCCCATAAAATGATATTCTACTTTTTGTGGAGATTATATGGCAGTAACGCAAATATATTAGATTTTAGAGTAGGGGATCAATTTAGCATATAAATTTAACGTCGAATGAATGATCACACACTTTCCGATCAGATAAACGACATGTAACCTTTTAAAGGCTTTAGTTATTGGAGAAGGATGAAGAGTTGGGGAGTGGGAGTTTAAAGGATGCGAGTGTATTATTACAATCCATAGAGGTACGACAAAGTGGTCAAAAATTTTAAAATATGAATGTTATCAAAGGCAAAATCAGTTACTAATTCTATCTTTCTGAAAAAAGTTTTCTATGGTTTTACTCATTTTAAAACGTTTAATCGGTTCAAAAATCATGCATCGATAGGTGCGAACAAGAAAAATTACGGCACGATGACCCCTTAAATATGCGAAGTTTGGAAAATAAGTTAAAACTAAAAAATGATACAAAATACTGCTAAAAACCCACCGAATATATGCCACGCCGCCACGGTAACATATATTGGTTGGCTTTTAACAATATTTTGTATATTTTTTTAGTTTTAACTCATTTTTCAAACTTCACACATTTAGGGAGTCATCGTGCTGAAATTTTCCTTGATCGCACCCAGTAAAACAATAACATTGTATGATTTTTGAACCGATCAAACGTTTTAAATGATTAAAGCCACTAAAAGCTTTTCGGAAAACTTTTCCAGATATGTAGAAGAGTAACTTATCTTGCCTTTGATAACATTTATTATTCATTTTTTTTTTTTTTTTTTTTTTTTTAATTTATGAACACTTTTTCGTAGTGAGAATTGTAATACAAGCGCCTCAGGCAGGGATGCATTTAATTTTTTTTTTTTTTTTTTCACAAGTTTTTCAGTCGTGAAACTTACCATTTATTAGAAATCAGTCATGGCATGGACATGCGTTCAATTTTCATGTCATCAACCTTTTAGAGATTGTGATGTCATTATCCATGACATACCCTTTGTTATATCACCTTAATGTTTGTTTATTAATTAGAAATATACAGCCTCGAAATGCGCGATTATTTTATGTTAAATTTATATGCCAAACTGATCTCCCTCCTCTAAATTCTAATATATTTATTTTTTACCGACAAATATTTTAGTGTTCACATGTAATAACCTAAAAATTTATAGAATATAATTTTTAAGCTACATTATTTTAATTTATTCTGGTGCTACTATTGTTTTTGTTATTATTAATATTTTTCTAATTAAAAATAAAATTAAAAAAAAATCAAAATTGTTTTAATTATTAATATTTTTCTAATTAAAAATAAAAAGGAAAAATCGAAAACTTCTAAAAATGTTACATAAATTAATTTTCTTTTTAATGAATGTAGATACCGGGATCTGGGGAATCGAAACCGGTGAACTAACTAGGACTCATTAATTACTACACCATTTCGTAATTTTTAATAATGCATATTATAATTATTGGAGCGATATTATGCGAGGTTTTAATTATTAATAATAATAATGAATTATTTTAATAATTTCTTTTTATAACCAGGGACTTACCAATACAAAGAAATTGGCGGCGGCTGAGAATAATTGAATAAAAACTATTTACCAGGGGCAGATAACTTTTATAAGCCCTCCCTACTCTCTTACCAGAAATATTTATCTATGTTATCGTAATAAAAAAGAAAATTTATTATAGTGTGAACTTTTTTGTAAATATTTAGATAAATAAAGGCATTTAATCTTATAAATATAATTTTCTCTAAATTTGGTGAAGTGCTAAAGTCTTCTACTTGTCTGTGCTACTCATAACTAGACAATACAATTACTATTCATTCATCAAAGCATTCCTTTCATTTTTTTTTACCATTGTCCGTCACTTTTATCGGTAAAAGTAAAGATCGCCGGTGTAAACATAATGCGATTTAAAAAAAAAAGAATGGTTTTATGTGGTGTTTTTAATATCCTTAAATGAGGAACCACATAGAGTTATTTATAGAGTTATGTGATTAAAAGTCCGATTTGTATCGCCAAGACAAAATCCCAAAATAATGTCCTTAGTGTCATAATATTTAAAAACAAAAATAAAAATAAATATAGGTTATGTTTACTATAGAACGAAAAAGTGGTCAAAAACAAATAGCTGGATAAATTTTCTGTGTTCTAATTATTTTCAAGCGTGTATTCTAAGGTACGTGCGAAATGAATGGCCGATTTCCAAAATGTATAAATATTTTGACTCCTCCCTTGACCCTTCACTTAAAAATTCACCAAAATTCAGGAAATCAACCAATTTCTCGAACTAACGATATTATCATTTAATTAAACATTATTTATTCAATATTTTCATTAAAAAAAAAATAATAATTGCAAAAGGACATTTCATATGATTTTAATGATAATAATTCTCGCTAAAATTTCAAATGTAATATTATGGTATTTTCCTTGAATTTAGGAAAACTCGTCCCGGGAAAACTCGTCTCGGGAAAACTCGTCTCGGGAAAACTCGTCTCGGGAAAACTCGTCCCGGGAAAACTCGTCTCGGGAAAACTCGTCTCGGGAAAACTCGTCTCGGGAAAACTCGTCTCGGGAAAACTCGTCCCCTTTCGCTAGGTAGGAAAACTGGTCCCTAATTGAATAAATATCGATTGAAAACACATTTTATGATCGTTCTTGAAGGAGATATTGTTTTTTAAAATAAACTATAGCCCCCCCCATAATATTTTTTTAAAAATATTTTTACTTGTTTTATGTTTTTTTTTTTTTTTTTTTTAAATAAAATCGATTTTCTAAGTGTCCGTTTTCTACCTAACTGGCTAAGTTCTTAGTGGTTTAACTTATTTTAAAGCGTTTATTATGTTCATACAAAGTTAATTACAAATATTTTTGTTCTTATTTTAACGATGTTTTTTGGAGTCATAAAAACAATAAAAAAAACAAAACCCCAAAATTAAAAAACAGGGAGCGATTCGATTCTTCGTTACGCTTTTGGTTTTGTTTTTTAATTATAATAGTTTTTTGTTGTTATGTTTTTGTTTTCTGTCATACCAAATGCACTCATGCGTTATTTAAAATTATGATTTTATCAATTATCAACATTTATTGTCGTCCTGTCAAATTTTGCAAAAATTAACTAATAAATTAAAAGCGAAATATTTTTTTGGCGCGAGAGATGCCATGTGCTAATAATCTCTCGTTAACTCATTTTTAATTTTTTTAATTTTTACTTCAAAATTCTAAAATCAATCATTAAGAGAAAAAGTAATCACTAAATAAATTTATTAATCAATTTTATTGAAAACTCCGCGATCGTTTATCAAGAATCTTTTTTTTTTTTTTTTTTTTTTTTTTATTATATTTTCACCCCAAACAAGGCACATTGCCACTTTGGTGTAGGGGGCTACTATCAGGGGAAACATCTACTGGGGCACTATGTAGGGATTAGGGCAGCGAGATGTTGGTTCACGTTGCACTTGAACTTATGCATGTCAGTACAGTTGGGGAAGCAGTGACCTGGAATGGAATTCCAAAGTCTAGCAGTTCTGGGGAAGAAACTACTGGAGTAGAACGATCTTTTACATCTAGGGATCTCTACAGTGTGGGGGTGGGATTTTGCAGCTTGTCGGGTCTGTCGAGGGTGTTCACGTCGTGGGGGCACAAGTGCTTGCAGTTCTTCAGAGCATTCACCATTATAATACTTGTAGAACAGGCAGAGGGATGCAACGTTTCGACGATGGGACAGAGGCTGAAGTTTTGATGCCAGTTTAGGGCCTATCAGATTTGCGACTCTCTTTTGAACCCTGTCAAGGAGAGAGAGACTAGTAGCCGATGCACCGGCCCAAATATGACAGCAATACTCCATACATGGGCGAATAGTGGCCTTATAGAGGTACAGGATACTTTCGGGTGTTAGAAGTTTTCTAGCACGGTAGAGAGAGCCCACCTTCCTCGCAGCGGCCCTGGCAATGCCCTCGATGTAATTGTTCCAGCTCATGTTTCCTGTGAACGTTAGGCCAAGGAGCTTGAAAGACGTACTCTCAGCTAAAGAGTTGTTGGCCATTGCTATAGGTGGTAGAGAAGGTTTCCTGTAATTATTGAATGAAACCAGTTTTGTCTTGGTGGCATTGAACGTTACCATCCATTTTTGTCCCCATTTCACTACTGATTGGAGGTCATCCTCCAGTGTTTCTGCCATTACTTTAGATATATGTTCATTTGTTTTCCTGTCGTGCCTGCTATAGAGTGTGGTGTCATCAGCATATATACCCATCTCAGAGGCAATTTTATCGGGGAGGTCATTTATGAATATCAGGAACAGCAGAGGACCAAGGATAGATCCCTGGGGCACTCCGGCATTTATATTATATTGTTTAGACGTACGACCGTCGAGGACAACCTGGATTTTTCTCTTATCTAAGAAGGATTTAATTATGTTAAGTATTCTACCAGTGATACCGTAAGATCTAATCTTCCTGAGGAGACCCTCATGCCATACCCTGTCAAAAGCCTTAGATATATCTAGAGCTACCGCTCTGCCCTCTCCCGCTTTGTCCAGTGAATGGTATATGCGTTCAGAGATTACAGTGAGGATGTCTGCCGTGGAACGGGCTTGTCTAAATCCATATTGATGGTCGGTCAGAAGTTTAGCATCTGTAAGGTGCTGGACTAGAGCATGGTTAATTAAGGTCTCAAATATTTTGGCAAAAAGTGGGAGGAGGCTAATAGGGCGATAATTTAATGGGTCAGTTCTTTCGCCAGAATTCTTGAATACTGGTACCACAGAAGCAGTTTTCCAGCAGCTCGGAAAGCAAGATTCATTAAGGCATTTGTTGTAGAGTTTGGAGAGAACTGGAGCTACTTCGGCTGAGCACTTTTTTAATAGCACAGCTGGGATGAGGTCGGGTCCACATGCTTTAGAAGTGTCAAGGTTTTTTATGATAGCATGCACCTGAGCAGGGGTGATTTCCAGATCGTCTAGCTTGGCGTCTGTCCGCATAGGAAAGTCAGGTAGGGGGTGGTTTAAAGGGTCCAGTGTAGAGTTGGAGGCAAACCGACTGGCAAGCATGTTAGCCTTCTCGGTTGCTGAGCAAAGAACCTCGTGATTGTTGGTTAGTGGGGGAATCGTTGATTGCCCATTATTTACTACACTGTTGTAGATTTTCCAGAAATCACGAGTTCCTAATTTTTGTGCTTCGATGCGTTTTTTAGTGGTTTCCGTAAATTCCCTCTTAGCTGTCGCTATTTCTTTCTTAACGTTACTTCTAGCTTCTATGTACTTTTGTCTGTTTGAACTGGACTTATGTCTGTTAAACCTTCGGAATGCATGCTGCCTTTGAGCAATGGCAGTTGCGCAAGTCGAAGTAAACCATTGGGGAGAGTGGGGCTTGCTATAGAATTTCTGCATGGGAACATGCGCTTCGATTGCAGTTTTGAACCATTCAGTGGTCTCAGTTGCACACTGTTCAGCAGGAAGAGAAAAAATATTTCCCCATGGGGCGTCTCTGATAAGATCTCTGATAGCTTCCCAGTCAGCCTTTTTATAATATCTGGTTGTTTTGAGCACTGGCTCTTCAGTTTTGGGTCTAGAGTTTAGGGCGATTTCAACCATTATTACCGCATGATCAACGTTCCCAAGTGGGCTGTCGGATTTCGTTACACAATCATCAGGAATTGTGGTCAAAAACAGATCTAATAGTGATGCGTGTTGTTCTTCCTGATCAGGGAAGCGGGTTGGAAAAGTAACAATTTGCGATAGGGAGTGAGATACAGAGAAGCTATGAGTTGCGCTGCCTGCTGCATCTGTATAAGTAGAGAATCCAAGCCAGTTTTTGTGATGGACATTAAAGTCACCAAATACATGTACTTGGGCGCTAGTGTCGAAGGAGAGTGCTGTGTCTATGCTGTCAGATACTTTGTTTATTATGGTGCAGTCTTGGGTCGAAGGAGAGCGGTAGAGAAAGTAAAAGTAGCTAATGTTGTGTTGCATGATTAGTCTAAAGCACATAAAGGCTTGGTCATCCGTTTCTAGGTTTGTCTCTCTAGTCAGGGGAAGGGTATTACGAATGTAAACTCCAAGTCCGTGCATATGTCTGTCAGAGTCCTTACGGCAGAGTGGGAGATATCCAGGCATGTTAAAGTAGTTAGAGGGGATGGAGGAGTGTAGGTTAGTCTCACTTAGTGCTAAGATATCCGGGGCATTTGTTAGGAGAAATGCTTCAACATCAGCTAAATTAGTTCTAAGCCCACGGATATTTGTGAATGCAAGCCTCAAGGGAGGAGGCAAGTTGAATTTGTTTGACCCTAAGCCTGGTTTAAGCTTATTTTTAGATTGTACTGTCATCATGTTTTTTAACGAGTTTCAGTTGGGTTAGGGGAAGCCGAGCAGGAGGTTATGCAGAATATCACACATGCATCACAAGTAGACCATCAGCTGACCCACCATCAACTAGGACTGTGGCCTCAGGAAAGCCCACCGGGGATGAGTGCAGGGTCCCTTTCCATGCGCGCCATGGCACTGCAAACATCCCGATATTATTCAACTGTTGATGGAGCAGCCGCTCTAAGCGCTACCAAAGAGTTAGGGCTCCTGTACTACCAGTCGGAAACAGCAGCCAGTAACTGTCAATCCGGTACCCTCAACCCATCAGAGGAAGGTCAACCCAATCTAATTGCTCAGGCATATGTGGTACTCAAGCATTCTCAAATGCCCAGCTTTAGGGGTGGGGTGTGTCGGGAGTGGGGGAAACGGCGTTCATTGCCCTAGACAAGAAACAAGATCTACCAATGGGTGTGTCTGTCGAATCACTGATAGTATCTCTGCGCCTGACTAATAGGCAAAGAAGGAGTGTGGAAGCCGGGCGATAGGCAGGACCTATCTACTCCTTAAGCAATTTAGGTATTGCAAACCGGTAATTTGTTTGAGTCACCAGCTCTAGGAAGGCTGTCATCCAAGACTGAAGAGGCCTCCCTCCTCTTTGGTTTAGTTTCAGAGTTTTCCTTCTCCTAGACGGATGATCTGGGAAGATCTATTGGGTCCGTCACCACTGAGAGGGTTTGCTCCGCGCCTGGGTTCTAATCCAGGTATTTCTGCGACCCCGCGTGGTTAGATAATGTTATTGGGTTAGTTTGTAGAAGTTATATCTGCTAAATAGTTACACTCCTCAAAGTGGATTAGGGATATTGTTATTTCATTGCTACTGGATAAAGGGGTTGAGTAGAGCTCATGCAGTGTAAGCAACTATGATTGTAAGGATGCTTGTTAGGAGATAGTGTGGTTAGAGGCTTTCATTTTTGTTTATGAATATTTTTTTCTCATTTTTTTTTCCTTTTTTTTATTTTTTTTATTTATTTTATTTTATTTTATTTTTTATTTATTTATTTTTTTTTTAATTTCATTTTTTGTTGGTTGCTTTTCGAAGGGAGATATAGGTTTTATGCCCCCCCCCTCTCTCTCTAAATTATATTTTAAAAAATATTAAAATTTATTATTTTCTTTTTAAAACCAATTTTCCTCAGTGATTTCTTTAATTTTCTATTTTTTAGCGATTATCAAGACCCCCCCTAAGATGTGATATACCGGGCATTATTTCTCGTTCTCCCGTAACACTCGACCGACATGTTTTTTGTTTGTTTTCTGTTTTTTTTTCTTTACCAAATAAAGATTCCAAATAAATTAAATAAACAACATAGTCGGCGAGGTAGAAAAATCGATTTTACCCTTTTATAAACAACAGTATATAAGTAAATTCTTTTTATATTAATATAAAAAAATATGCGGTCTCGTTTATGAACATAATAAACGCTTTTATTAAAAACACAAAAAAAAACATTAAACAAGTAAAAATATTTTTTAAAAAATATTATGGGGGGGGGCTATAGTTTATTTTAAAAAACAATATCTCCTTCAAGAACGATCATAAAATGTGTTTTCAATCGATATTTATTCAATAAGGGACCAGTTTTCCTACCTAGCGAAAGGGGACGAGTTTTCCCGAGACGAGTTTTCCGGAGACGAGTTTTCCCGGGACGAGTTTTCCCGGCACCATTTTCCTTGTACGCATAAGTTGCCCAGAAAACTCGTCCCGGGAAAACTCGTCTCCGGAAAACTCGTACCCGAACCCCCCCCCCTTTTTTGCTAGGTAGGAAAACTGGTTCCTTATTAAATAAATATCGATTGAAAACACATTTTATTACGGTTCCTGAAGGAGATGTTGTTTTTAAAAGGGAATGCACCCCCATAATATTTTAAAAAATCATATTCCAAAAATCACGTAAATCGATCAAGTAGTTTTTTTTTTATTTAAGAAAATCAAATATTAAAGCACAGTTAATCGAGAATAAGTCGAGCGCCATGTTGGATCGACACTATGTCAGCTAACGCCACCTAACGCCAAATGCGATCCACGGATCAAAGAAGGGGGAGATAATCGCCTTTTTTTTTTCATGTCCGCTTAAAGTCTATTTAAAAAAAACTGATTCGGACATGAAATCAGTATTTGAAATTATTAATTTGTTGACTCTTAGGAAAAGAAGTCGTTGTCTTATTTTATCAGTTTATATTTTTTTTTCATTCCAAATAAATAACTGATTCGGACATTTTATTCCCAAATAAATAACTGAATCGGACATTCCTAAAAAGGAAAAGAAGTCGTTATTGTTACTTTATTAATTTGTATTTGTAATAGGAAAAAGTTTGTTTTCGGCATTTCAGGAAAAAAAATAAAAAAATAAATAAATATGTCAATTCTCAATTATCTCCCCCTTCTTTGATCCGTGGATCGCATTTGGCTGTTAGGTGGCGTTAGCTGACATAGTGTCGATCCAACATGGCGCTCGACTTATTCTCGATTAACTGTGCTTTAATATTTGATTTTCTTAAATAAAAAAAAAACTACTTGATCGATTTACGTGATTTTTGGAATATGACATGTACATGCAATGACAAGTACGTACGTTATATTGTTTTTTTGCAGATTTTCCATGTAACCGACTTCATTTTCGGCCCAATAATAGACTTGCACCAAATTTTTAAGTCTTGCTTAAAAAAATAAACTTGATCACGGAGTCAAGATACGAAAAACGAAACCAAATATTTATTAAAAAAATACTCTAGTTTTAACACTTTTTGTGTCCTTACGAACAAAAATAATGTCGGAATTTATCCTGCTTCCAGATAAATTCGACGCTAAAGTAACTAGGCTGAAAAAAAAAGCATGAAACAAAAGGGGGGGTAAGGAATAAAATATAAATGTCTTGCTTTTAAAACGAAGAAGAAACTTTATTTACAATAAGTTGCAAATTTTTCCCTTTGCGGGCATTAAACTTAAAACGCCAAAATAACGAAGACAAAACACGCTCGCAATATTACAGTAACAAAACAAAAAATGCTGGTTCTTCTATATAAAACAATGTTTTAACGGAAGGGTCGTTTGTTAACCCGACTACCACAGAATATATTAAAAGTAAAAGTACTTCCGAAATAAAGCCTTGAATAAAGGAACGTACTCACAAAAATAATGTTCAAAGTTCTTTTAGAATTTTCCTTTCCTGCGTGAAAACCGTAGACACACAGGTATTACAGGAGCAAGACCTCGTCGCTTGTCCGGATAGGAAATTCCATAATACCTTGTCACGTAAAAGGTATTTTCTTTAAATTTCACTCCTTGTAAAATAATAATAAAATAAATAAATAAATACGTGCAGGACCGCAGCCACGTAATTAATTTCCAGAAGCCTGTCTCGTCACAGCCGGGTATTAATTTCTTGCCGGGTTTACTTCTTTCAAGGAGGGCTCTTCAAAATTCCATCTTCAGCGCCGGGCAAAGAACGCGTTCTCTCTCCTCGACAGCAGAATTTCAAAAGAGGGCGAAATACGCGCTGAGCTCGTGACGTCATCACAGAGCTAGCATTTCTCTTTTCTCCAAATTGAAGGGAGTTTCGTACAAAAAAGGGACACGGAACCCAATCCAATAAAACAATATATAAATATAAATCATGAACCAGCATAAAAAATATAAGTATATACACAGGGGAGGGGGAGTATACAATTGTTGGTGTAAAAACAGAAAAAATTCCAACATTCTCCCCCAACAGGAAATGGCAGTCAACCTACAGTTGGATGACACCTGTAAAATTTACAATACAAAAAGTTTTTCTTTATATATACATACATACATATACTACACAATGCATGGTCAGGAGCCCTCCAGGAAACACATTCGAACAAAAAAGCAGAAAAATTCAAATAGGCTTATTCTACAAAAATTCACATGAAAACATTCATGTTTAAGGTTAGAACAGAGAATATTCTGCCAGGTAATCAACCATTAGCATATAAGAGTAAAGGCTTGAGAAGTTCACTTACCATCCACCCTCCTCATCCTTATATTATCTCTGGCGTACACCAAAATATCTCAGCTCCCTCGTAACCACAAGAGCCCAGTGAGATCAACACCGGTGCTACAAGAGGGACGAATCCAATCAACCCTACGCTTGGACGAGTTCTTCAACTCGGTGAAATAAAATAAAACTGCAACCCAAATTTTGCACAAATTATTCAAGGCAATTGCAGTTTTAAACGCTTTCATAGCTATATACATATAGCTAAACAAACAAAGTTGAGTATAGGTGTTAGAAACACCTAGGTAGCTTGAGATGTAATATTTATGGAAGACTCCTATCAAGGAGAGATCCAATCTTGTGTTCAGCACTGAAACAAACATCTCAGCATTAGAAAAATCATTTCTAACTAAGTATAGGATAGTTCTGAGCGCCTCAGAAACACCCCTGGACAAATCAAGCTTGACTCCGATAGCTCTTGCAATACTGCAGTAAGCTACGTCAAGGCAGATCTCCACAAAATATTCAAAAACAAAAACACCTGCATGTGACTCCCAAGCAGGAACCGTCCTACTTAAAGGAGCAACTTCACAGAATGAAGGTTCTGCAAGTGATTTCGGCACAACATATCCTACACTCCCGTAGGAACTCGGAGAAGCTGAACTACACACCATGTAGTCAGCAAATTCAACAGGATCCCTCATGGGATTCTTTATCGAGTTACACTCAACCTGAATCTGGACGCCCCGGTCCAACTTGAGTTCACGTAACTCTTCAAAAACCATTCTCCTCTTGGTTTTTATACCTTCACAGGTGGATATAGTGCTTTCTGCTCTATACCCTTGATGGAGAATTTCTCTCCCAGTGATAACATTAGCACTTAAAGAAGTGCACAAAGCTTGCACTTCCACACAGGATAGACTCCTGTCCTTCAACCACTGACCATTGTCAGAACCACATGACCGGAGTAATATCCCACCGTCATGATTAAGTTCCTCGGTATTCTGACAAGGTTGTGGAAGATAACCACTTATGCGAGTTTTCGAACTCACATGGTTAGAGGGCAAAACAATTCCAACATCCCATGGAAATCCCTCCATAAATTTCACAATATTCATGCCCACACTTAACAAGTCGTGGACATGAGTGGTATCATTCATGATACCTGGGAATCTCACTCCCAATACCTTCTTTAAAATACTACAGGCAAACTGCCCGCCAGAAAAATCAAACTTCAGCGCCTGACTACGCAGATCCTCTGAAGTGGCACTTGCAACACTGCTTTCAGACTGTGATACAACATCTTCCAAGCCAAACTTGCCAGAACTCAGCGAACAGTTTTCAGAGTCTTGACATTCGGGCTTAGTAGTCGGAAACTCGCCAAGCATCTCCCTAGGGGTTTCAAATATCTCAGGGTTGCACAAAGAATCACACTCCACACCATCTGCCAACCTCGAAAGAATGAATCGAACCTGGGACGAGAACACTACAACATTAACAGCATCCGCTTCTACTAGCGAACAGTCCACGTCCTCACGTAAGGAACGATCACCCAACAACTCTGTAATATCATCTACCGATGACAACCATTCATCGACATCGGCCTTCATCGTCATAAAATAAGGCTGGGGTAATTCCCCCTGCAACCGCAACAAATCCAAGACGGCGATAACTTTCCCCAAATAAAACTTTCGTTTCTTTACAAGGAATCCGGAAGAACGAGTGACCAACATCGTGCAGCGTTTTTCTTTTTCTTTCAAAAATATGGAATAAATCCAAACAAATACAAAAAATAGGCGTTCGAGAATTATACACAAAAAAATGCACACACAAAGGTTACAAAGATATTTGCATAAAATTCCTTCCTCATAGCACAAACAAAACAAGACCAATACAGCATATTTAGCCGTGAAAATATCAAGGGATACAATCCCCAGTTACAAATTAAAAGAGTCACTATGACTTAAATTAAAATTAAGTGAATTTAAAATTCAAACTTCTACATGGAAGTTAATTCACTGGAAATGAATAATAGCGTTAACACGCTTACAGCAATATCCTCACTGAATACGACCTAGGAAAAAAGTGGAAAGAGTTTAAATATACAACTACGCCGGGGGGAGGGTACATGCCACTATGTCGCATGTGTATCTTCAAAGGAATTCAAATAACCAAATGCAAATACGGGCTAAGAAAGAAAAGGGGGCTTGTCTTTTCACAAACTCTTAGAATAACAGTCTGCAAAGCAAATGGGTATAAATTCGCTATAGAAAATAATAAATATCTTCAACGTATAAAATATTTCTAATAATGTTGTCCGGTTAATTCACAACCCGGAAACATTTAACACATGTGAGAGAACGCACGTGTTCATTAAATCAAATAGTGGGGTATATACTTATTCCTTTTTTTCTAATATATTGAGGAAAAATACCAACATATAACTAACACCAGTTTTGGACACAGCGTCTCTATTTACTAGGCTCTCCACGAGGGTATAATTAGATAAAAGTCGTTTCTTAAAGTGGGGAAAATCCAGCTTCCGAAAAATATCGAACACGTTGAATAAGGACGAAAAATAAAATTACCTCAGTCTAGTAGTATTTCTTATTCGCTGACTAGGGACAGAAAGTGCTATAGTTTCTCCCACCCTAACTCGCAATACCCGTGGAAATTCAACTAAAGCGGGTAAAATATAAATTATATTCCGAAGGAGGTTCACGAAATTTACAACTTCAATTCTAAGGAATAGAGAAAAAGAAAGTGTATACTTATCGCTTAATCTTTATTAAGAAAAATATTTATGAAAAGTTGTGCGTAAAATATTACTCAGATATAAAGACACCAGCCGTACATGAATGCTAAATTCGGGAATTTTCATTAAGCGAAAGACGAATGTTGGAAACAGTAAATTACATTACGTTTCGCAAATTCCGGACATAGCAGTCGTCGAATATTTCAGGGAGAGCGTTAACAGACGCGCTAAATTACAAGTGGGAAGGGAAGGTGTCAATAAGGCGTGTTGTGGACGAGGAAGTGATACAAACGCGTCTCGAAATAGAAAGGGCATACGCGTCGTATCATACAATGTGTATAGTAACTTAGTTCGCTAAATTATTTGAGATAACTGACCACTTAGTTTGAAAAGTATTCTGAAATAAAGGAATACGAGTTTGTAAAATGCCTTCAAATAACGGAAGCAATTTACAGTGGTCGAACGAATCTAAGTGACGCTGATAGCGTCAAGTAGCGAAGTTAACAGAAATTTCAATCCTAACTCGAAAGAAAGTGAATTAAAGTGTATCTCTATTAGAAAAGGATACACGATAACGGACAAAAAAATGGCTAAATGTATTTAATATAAAATTTGCAAAATGTCGGAATTTATCCTGCTTCCAGATAAATTCGACGCTAAAGTAACTAGGCTGAAAAAAAAAGCATGAAACAAAAGGGGGGGTAAGGAATAAAATATAAATGTCTTGCTTTTAAAACGAAGAAGAAACTTTATTTACAATAAGTTGCAAATTTTTCCCTTTGCGGGCATTAAACTTAAAACGCCAAAATAACGAAGACAAAACACGCTCGCAATATTACAGTAACAAAACAAAAAATGCTGGTTCTTCTATATAAAACAATGTTTTAACGGAAGGGTCGTTTGTTAACCCGACTACCACAGAATATATTAAAAGTAAAAGTACTTCCGAAATAAAGCCTTGAATAAAGGAACGTACTCACAAAAATAATGTTCAAAGTTCTTTTAGAATTTTCCTTTCCTGCGTGAAAACCGTAGACACACAGGTATTACAGGAGCAAGACCTCGTCGCTTGTCCGGATAGGAAATTCCATAATACCTTGTCACGTAAAAGGTATTTTCTTTAAATTTCACTCCTTGTAAAATAATAATAAAATAAATAAATAAATACGTGCAGGACCGCAGCCACGTAATTAATTTCCAGAAGCCTGTCTCGTCACAGCCGGGTATTAATTTCTTGCCGGGTTTACTTCTTTCAAGGAGGGCTCTTCAAAATTCCATCTTCAGCGCCGGGCAAAGAACGCGTTCTCTCTCCTCGACAGCAGAATTTCAAAAGAGGGCGAAATACGCGCTGAGCTCGTGACGTCATCACAGAGCTAGCATTTCTCTTTTCTCCAAATTGAAGGGAGTTTCGTACAAAAAAGGGACACGGAACCCAATCCAATAAAACAATATATAAATATAAATCATGAACCAGCATAAAAAATATAAGTATATACACAGGGGAGGGGGAGTATACAATTGTTGGTGTAAAAACAGAAAAAATTCCAACAATAAAGAAAGAAAATACGTATTATCAAATAAACCAATCATTTTAATTCAGTTTAAATAATTCTTGTTATTACAAAACAACAAAAAAGAAAATACGGTCTTATGTCATTTTTGTACCGCGTTGAAATAATAACGTTATTATTTCGAAAGCCATTCTTAATATGGGGTGGGGAAGGCATCGTTTAAAAGTCATTTCGGGGGCACTTGTGCAGTTGTGCACTTGTGCAGTACTTCAAAATGGTGCCGGGAAAACTCGTCTCGGGAAAACTCGTCTCCGGAAAACTCGTCTCCGGAAAACTCGTCTCGGGAAAACTCGTCCCCTTTCGCTAGGTAGGAAAACTGGTCCCTTATTGAATAAATATCGATTGAAAACACATTTTATGATCGTTCTTGAAGGAGATATTGTTTTTTAAAATAAACTATAGCCCCCCCCCCATAATATTTTTTTAAAAATATTTTTACTTGTTTAATGTTTTTTTTTTGTGTTTTTAATAAAAGCGTTTATTATGTTCATAAACGAGACCGCATATTTTTTTTATATTAATATAAAAAGAATTTACTTATATACTGTTGTTTATAAAAGGGTAAAATCGATTTTTCTACCTCGCCGACTATGTTGTTTATTTATTTGGAATCGTTTATTTGGTAAAGAAAAAAAAAAACAGAAAACAAACAAAAAACATGTCGGTCGAGTGTTACGGGAGAACGAGAAATAATGCTTAGGGGGGTCTTGATAATCGCTAAAAAATAGAAAATTAAAGAAATTACTGAGGGAGATTTGGTTTTAAAAAGAAAATAATAAATTTTAATATTTTTCAAAATATAATTTAGGGAGAGAGGGGGGGATAAAACCTATATCTCCCTTCGAAAAGCAACCAACAAAAAATGAAATTAAAAAGATTCTTGATAAACGATAGCGGAGTTTTCAATAAAATTGATTAATAAATTTATTTAGTGATTACTTTTTCTCTTAATGATTGATTTTAGAATTTTGAAGTAAAAATTAAAAAAATTAAAAATGAGTTAACGAGAGATTGTTAGCACCTCGCGTCAAAAAATATTTCGCTTTTAATTTATTAGTTAATTTTTGCAAAATTTGACAGGACGACAATAAATGTTGATAATTGATAAAATCATAATTTTAAATAACGCATGAGTGCATTTGGTATGACAGAAAACAAAAACATAACAACAAAAAACTATCATGATTAAAAAAACAAAACAAAAAAGTAACGAAGAATCGAATCGCTCCCTGTTTTTTAATTTTTGGGTTTTGTTTTTTTTATTGTTTTTATGACTCCAAAAAACATCGTTAAAATAAGAACAAAAAAAAATTGTAATTAACTTTGTATGAACATAATAAACGCTTTAAAATAAGTTAAACCACTAAGAACTTAGCCAGTTAGGTAGAAAACGGACACTTAGAAAATCGATTTTATTTAAAAAAAAAAAAAAAAAAAAAACATTAAACAAGTAAAAATATTTTTAAAAAAATATTAGGGGGGGGGGGCTATAGTTTATTTTAAAAAACAATATCTCCTTCAAGAACGATCATAAAATGTGTTTTCAATCGATATTTATTCAATTAGGGACCAGTTTTCCTACCTAGCGAAAGGGGACGAGTTTTCCCGAGACGAGTTTTCCCGAGACGAGTTTTCCCGGGACGAGTTTTCCTAAATTCCTTA
Organism: Euprymna scolopes; assembly: GCF_053919585.1. Taxonomy (NCBI): domain Eukaryota; kingdom Metazoa; phylum Mollusca; class Cephalopoda; order Sepiida; family Sepiolidae; genus Euprymna; species Euprymna scolopes. The sequence continues at coordinate 119,380,483 of NC_136483.1, forward strand.
AAAATATACAAATTTATTTTCTTTTGGAGGCTCGTTTTAAAACTGTATCTACCTCAGTATTTTCTTTAATTTTCGGACATTTTTTTTTATTAAAAATTGTTTACTAAGTAATGTCGAGTGCGGCATTAATTGTTATTTCTTTTTAACTAAATAAACTCTTTAAAATAAGTTTAAACACCAAAAACTTACAAAGCTAGATAGAAAACGAAAACTTAGAAAAATCAATTTAAAATTTTAAAATATGTAAAAATATTTTTTTAAATATTATGGGAGATGCAATGTGCAATATTACCTAAAAATATAAAAATTTATTTTCGGTACTAGCGCAGAGAGTGATCCGGACGTAAATAATAATGTAATTATTTAAAAAGCCATTCTTAACATGGGGAGGGGAGGATGTTTTGTACCTATTCTATACTTTAACCTTACAATTGAATAAAAAAACATATCATAAAACTTTAATTAAACTTGGAAATACGATTTAAAAAAATAGTGCGGATCACTCTCTGCACTAGCACCTTATTTTCTTTTGGGGCGGGGAAGGGAAGGGGCTCGTTTTAAAACTATATCTACCTTAATATTTTCTTTAATTTTTTATTTTTGAGCAATTATACTCCTGTCGTGATAATACATACTTTGGAAGCATTGATAAACAGACTCGAAGGTGGTGTAAAATGCGTTCTTTATTGTCTAGTAGTAAACGTTGCACTGAGAAACAATGGCGGACGAGATTCATACGTCACGGGCCAAGGGGCATAACTCTAGGCGACTAATAGTCTCTTAGCCTATATTATGACATCCCTTCCCTTCCATATATATGTATATAGTCCAAGGGCGATATTTAGCCTTTATCTGATTAAGGGATAACATAGTCTCTAATATATTATTTAGCTTGTCTCCATTGTTCTGGGGTAATGGTATTGTCTCTTTTTTTTTTTAGGATATTGTAACCTATAAGTTCAGTTTCTGAGGAGCATTCACTCGTCTCTGAGATCTTCTTAATTCGAGGGTGAGTTTCTCAGTTCGGGTGTGAGGCGTGCCGCTGGAGTGTTGTTCGGTGGTCGGCTGTTCGGTTTGTTTAGGGGGGGGGACCTTCCTTCTGGGTGGGATCCGGTGGAGAGTCGCTGGGGCGAGGTTGGTCGGATCTATTTGCGGTTGTTGATCTCCTCCCAGCTGGTCTGAGGAACTGCCTGTTCCTTCTATAGGTGTTACCGTTCTCAGATTCAACTATGTAGGATCTGGGTGTCACGCTGGAGCGCTGAATTTTTCCAGGCTCCCATATCTTTGCTTTTTCCTGCTGGACATAGACATTCTGTCCTGCATGTAGGTGGGAGTGGTGTCTGTTATGTTTCCTGTCATAGCAGACCTTAGAATGATCTTTCTGTTTCTGTATGGCTGTCCTAGTCTGCTCATCGCCAAGTTGTTGCTTGGATACTAGGGGTGTCCGTATTTTTCGTCCGTTGAGTAACTCTGCCGGGGACTTAATGTCTGATGACAGTGGCGTGGCTCTGTAAGCCATCATTGCTAGGTAGCTGTCTTGACCAGTTTCCCCTGCCTTCGTCAAAATTTTCTTGCATGTTCCCACCATTCTTTCGGCGAATCCGTTAGACTTGGGGTAATGTGGGGACGATGTCCTGTGTTGGAAGCCGTACGTCCTGGCGAAATCCTTGAAATCTTTACTTGTAAATTGTGGACCATTGTCCGAGTACAAGATTTCCGGCACTCCTTGTTCCTCAAATATCATCTTAATACTTCTAATAACGGATATTGATGAGGCGGACGGAAGGCGTCGTACGAAGGGGTTTCGGCTGTACTGATCTGCCACAAGCAGATATTCTTTCCCTGCCAATGTGAACAAGTCTGTGCTGACGTACTGCCAGGGGTACGTAGGGGTTTCGTGCTGGAGTATTGATTCGGGCGGGATACTGGCTTGGTATTTCTGGCATGTGTGGCACTCTCGGACTATATCTTCTATGTCCTTATTTAACCCTATCCAGTACACCGCTGAACGCGCTCGTAACCTCGTTCTCTCTACTCCTTGGTGTGAAGCATGCAGCTCTTCCAGTATGCCTCTTTGCAACGAGGCTGGGATAATGATTCTCTGGCTCTTGAGTAGAATTCCATCCTGGACCCCAATCTCATCTCTGAAATTCCAGAATGGCAGGAGAATTCCTGGGCAGTCAGCCCGGTTGGAAGGCCAGCCGGTCAATACCATGCTTACAAGTTGCTTTAGGAGTGGATCCTGGGATGTTTCCACTCTTATATCTTCAACTCTCGTCGGCGCAAAGTTGAGGTATGAGATCATGCTATGGACGTTGAGATCGATCCCTTCAATGTGCCCACTGGGTCTGGGTGCTACTCGTGACAAGCAGTCTGCAATTGGAACTGTTTTTCCTGGGGTATATTTTACAGTAAAATCATATCCCTCGACCTTCAATAACATTCTAGCCAGTCTTGGAGGTGCTTGTGCTAGATTTTTCAATGCTATCGACTCCAATGGCTTGTGATCCGTATGAATTGTCGTTTTGTGGCCCCAAACGTAACTGTGAAATTTCTCCAGGCCAAAGACGATAGCCAACATCTCCCTCTCTATATTTGAGTAGCGTGTTTCTGGTCCGGAAAGTGCTTTGCTCGCGAATGCTACTGGTCTGTCGTTTTGTAGCAGAGCCGCGCCTATACCCATTGAAGACGCATCTACCTGTAGCACTATTGGTTCTTTAGGGTCGAAGTATCGAAGTGTCGTATGATTTCCGATCTCTTTTTTGATTTCTTCGAATGCCTGTTGCTCCTGTGAAGACCATGTGAAGTCATTCTTCTTCGATGTTAACTCACGTAGGGGTTTTGTCAGTGTCGCGAGTCGTGGAGAGAATTTGTTCAAGTAGTTCACCAGGCCTAGGAAGCTGGTGAGCTGCTTTGCATCCTCGGGGGGTTGCATCTGTGTGATCGCCTCTATTTTCCGGGGATCTGGCTTGACACCGTCTCTTGAGATTATGTGGCCGTAGAAAGGGATTTCAGAGGTTTTCACCACAAATTTCTCTGAATTAAACCTGCAGTTTCTTTCCCTTGCTCTAAACATTAGCTGCCTCAGTGCCTTGTCATGGTCACTGCCGTCTTCCTCGAATCCGTACACTACTATGTCGTCGCATATGGATAGGACATTTTTGAGGTCTCCGAAGTTTTCCTGCATGGCTCTTTGGAACTCATCTTGGGCAGATTTGACTCCCATGGGGTACCTGTTGTACATGTATCTGCCATGTGGGGTAATGAATGTTGTGAGACGTCTCGACTTTTCGTCCAGTTTCAAATGCCAGTAGCCGGACTTGATATCGACTTTTGTGAACCATCTAGCGTTGTCTAGTTCCGCAGTGATGTCTTCGAATGTCGGAGTCGCATAGTGTGGTCTGTGCACTGCTTTATTTAAGTCTCAGGGGTCGAGGCATAGCCTGACCGATCCGTTCATTTTAGTGGTACAGACGAATGAGTTTACCCAGAGTGTTGGGTCCTTTACAGGGGAAATTATTCCCTGGGCCTCTAAGGAGTCCAACTCCAATTTCAACTTTCCTTTTAGGGATATTGGGACTCGCCGTGGTGGGTGGACAACTGGTGGTACTTCGGGGTTTAAATGGATGGTGTGTTCACCTGGCAGACAACCAATGGAGTCGAATACGTCTGGAAATTCCTCAATGATTTTCCTCCTTTCTCCAAGGTTTCCCATCGTACATGGTTCCTGCACGGGGACCGGTTTCATGTCGTGCGGGGGAGTAAGCCGGGATGCTTTGTCCGTCACATGAGTTGTGTCCGTTTTTATAGCCAAGTTAAGGGTGACTAGCCCTAATTCTCTTGATGTTTGGAGTCCTATTAGTATAGGGTCTCTTGATTTCACCACGTGAAAGGTCGCTTTAACGAACTTGTCGCGGGATCTGACCCCTAAACGACAGGTCCCTTCTTGGTCTATCGTTGAGCCTCTAAACGCAATTAGCCTTATAGCTGATTTTTCCAGTGGTACTCCTTTCAGTTCCTTGAATACCTGTTTAGGTAACAGGTTGCTCATTGCACCTGTGTCGATTTTCGCATCAACCTCTATTTGGGCTTTGCTGTTGCCTATCTTCAGTTTTGTGAAAGCTTCTGTGGTCGCTAACGGTAATTCCTTTACTGTGTGAAAGTACAGCTCCTCTGTGGAACTGTCGTCGTTGCTACCCATATGTGCTGCTGCCATGTGGATTTTATTCTTATTATATTTCCTCTGTGGCTGGAATGACTGTCTGCGTGTGTGCCCCTCGTCTCCCATTTTAGAGTGGCAAACTTTAGCAAAGTGTCCCTTTTTATTGCATTTTAGGCAGTATTTGCCTTTAGCTGGGCATTTATATTGATGGTGTTTTGTGCCACAATTACCACATGTGGTAGGTCCACTGGGCTGTCTGGCTCTAACTGCGAGTGTAGAGCTGTCTTCTACTGCTGTTGTATGTAATGCTTCCATTTGTTTACACGTGGCTTCTTCTGTCTCGACGATTCCGAGTGCTTTCTCGATCGTGAGATCGCTTCCTTCTCTTATTAGGGACTTTTGTGCAGACTGTAAATAAATACCGAATATGAATAGGTCCAACACAATGGTCTCTTCCACCGTCCGACCGTATTCACACTGTTTGGCTGTCTGACGCAGCCGACTTAGAAATGCGTGTGCCGATTCATCCGCGTTTTGTTTACATTTTAGTAGGTTGTGTCTAGCTACACGAAAGTTCGATCGCGGATTCGCATATTCCTTAAAAAATTGGATATATTTATCCAATGTCCTTTCTTCTCCCTGTCGAAAGGGAAAAGTGTCACTTATTTCCTGGCCCTCGATACCAGACCATATTAGCAAGTAATTTAACTTTGTGTCTGAATCTACGTCTTTCATTGGGCCGTCGAAATATAAATGAACTTGCCTGATAAATCGGTCCATTGATTTGGCCAAATTTGAAGTGTTCCAATCGATTGTTGGCGGTGGTAGTTGCGAATATGTATTCATCGTCGATTGCGAGAAAAATACCGACACCACGTGTGTTTTTGTATTAACTTTTTTTTTAGATCCCGAAAACGTTTTTTTTTTTTTTTTTTTTTTTTAGTGTAATATTGTTACTATTCCTTTGATTCTTTAGAGGATCCCACTTCTGACACCATGTCGTGATAATACATACTTTGGAAGCATTGATAAACAGACTCGAAGGTGGTGTAAAATGCGTTCTTTATTGTCTAGTAGTAAACGTTGCACTGAGAAACAATGGCGGACGAGATTCATACGTCACGGGCCAAGGGGCATAACTCTAGGCGACTAATAGTCTCTTAGCCTATATTATGACACTCCTAAGACGTGATCCTCTTATGTCGGACATTTTTTGTTCATAAGTAACACTCGACCTCTCTCTCTCTCTCTCTCTCTCTCTTTTTTTTTTTTTAACTAAATAAACTCTTTAAAATAAGTTGAAAGACCAAAAACTTTTAAAGCTAGGTAGAAAACTAAAACTTGGAAAAATTAATTTAATTTTTTTAAACAACAGTACGCAAGTAAAAAATATTTTTTAAAAATATTATGTGTATTCTCTTTTAAAGACAATATGTTCTTCAAGAACGGTCATAAAATGTGTTTTCATTCGATATTTATTCAATAAGGGAGCAGTTTTCCTACCTACCAAAAGGGGTCGAGTTTTCTGGAGTCAAGTTTTCCTAAAATCCTTGAAAATATATATATTTAAAAAAAAAATAAATACATGGGTTACACATAGATTCAAAAAAGTTGTCAAAAAACAAATATATAACAAATAAATGTTATCAAAGGTAAGATAAGTTACTTTTCTACCTAACCGGATATGTTTTTAGTGTTTTTATTTAATGTAACATATTTATTCAGCTCGAAAAACATAGTGTTTACCGATTTATTGGAAAATTTAAAATTGCCCCTCCTGACTCTCTCTTGACACGATAAGTTTTGGGAAAAGGAGTTAAAAACAAAAAAATATGCAAAATACTATTAAAAACCTACCGATGTCAGCCTATGTCACGGTAACATATATTAAGCGAGTTTCTAACCGTATTTGGTCTAGTTTTTTTTTATTTATAACTCCTTTTCCCAAACTTACCATGTCAAGAGAGAGTCAGGCGCCATTTTAAATTTTCCAATAAATCGGTAAACACTATGTTTTTCGAGCTGAGTAAACATGTAACATTAAATAAAAACACTAAAAATTTATAGTTTCGTAGAAAAGTAACTTATCTTGCCTTTGATAACATTTATTTGTTATATATATATATATATATATATTTTTTTTTTTTTTGACAACGTTTTTCGAATCTATGTGTACACAGTAATAAAAACCCAAATAAATAAATAAATAAATGAAAAAAAAAGGTAAATGCTTATTTTAACTACAACAGAACACCAACCAATAAAATTTGGTTCTTTATAAATTTTCGGGATCACTGACAACGAATCTGATATTCAAACCCGTCGCAAATTTATCGTTTGCATGGTATTAACCCCTGAACTCTCGCACTATTTTATGCCATCTCACCGCCTTCATTTATGCTATTTTTACATAATGCGTGCAGACTGCAGCTGCAGCGTGCACCCGCGTAGTAAAGTGACTTGTCACATCGCGGAAAATTCTTTTAGCAGACATTTGAAATAACAAGAAAGTTTTCAAAAACAAATAAATGTGGTCCAATTTTGGTGTTACGTAGTTTTTTATGCTTTTTTGATCTAAAAAAAAAAAATGGTACTGGTAGCGGTTTTAGTTCCATGGCGAACACCATAAAATAACACTGAGTTCTCCCTCTCCCTACGCATGCGCAAAGAACATGTTTTAGTTGCCATAGTAACTAAACGATCATGAATTTTTGAATTTAGGAAAACTCGACCCCGGAAAACTCGTCCCCTTTCGCTAGGTAGGAAAACTGGTCCCTTATTGAATAAATATCGATTGAAAACACATTTTATGATCGTTCTTGAAGGAGATATTGTTTTTTTAAAATAGACTATAGCCCCCATAATATTTTTTGAAAATATTTTTACTTGTTTAATGTTTCTTTTTTTTTTGTTTTTTTTTAATAAAATCGATTTTCTAAGTGTCCGTTTTCTACCTAACTGGCTAAGTTCTTAGTGGTTTCACTTATTTTAAAGCGTTTGTTATGTTCATAAACGATACTGCATTTTTTTTATATCAATATAAAAAGAATTTACTTAGTTACTGTTGTTTATAAAAGGGTAAAATCGATTTTTCTACCTCGCCGACTATGTTGTTTGTTGTTTAATTTATTTGGAATCGTTTATTCGGTATAGACAAAAAAAAAAAAAACAGAAAACAAACAAAAAACATGTCGAGTGTTACGTGAGAACGAGAAATAGTCCGGTATATCACATCTTAGGGGTCTTGATAATCGCTAAAAAATAGAAAATTAAAGAAATTACTGAGAGAGATTTGGTTTTTAAAAAGTAAATAATAAATTTTAATATTTTTTAAGATATAATTTAAAGAGAGAGAAGGGGGGGTAAAAACTATATCTCCCTCCGAAAAACAACCAACAAAAAATGAAATTAAAAAGATTCTTGATAAACGATAGCGGAGTTTTCAATAAAATTGATTAATAAATTTATTTAGTGATTACTTTTTCTCGTAATGATTGATTTTAGAATTTTGAAGTAAAAATTAACAAAATTAAAAATGAGATAACGAGAGATTGTTAGCACATGGCCGGGGCGGTGCCCGGAAAACTCGTCCCGGGAAAATCGTCTCGGGAAAACTCGTCTCGGGAAAACTCGTCTCGGGAAAACTCGTCTCCGGAAAACTCGTCTCCGGAAAACTCGTCTCCGGAAAACTCGTCCCCTTTCGCTAGGTAGGAAAACTGGTCCCTTATTGAATAAATATCGATTAAAAACACATTTTATGATCGTTCTTGAAGGAGAAATTGTTTTTTTTAAATAGACTATAGCCACCCCCCCATAATATTAAAAAAAAATTTTTTTTTTTTAAGTTTCATAAAAGAAAAAGTCGATAAAAGTGACACAAACAGTAAAACAGTAAAAAAAAAAAAAAAGATATTATTAATAAATGTGTAGTAATGTCTTCTATTTCAATATTCAATATAAGAAAAGAAAAAGTCGATAAAATTGACACATAAACAGTAAAGAAAAAAAAAGATATTAATAAATGTGTATTAATGTTTTATTTCAATATTCATAAACATTAACGTTGTCATTTAAAAAGAGTAAAAACAAAAGTTTTAAAAAGTCGATAAAAGTGATTAAAAGTGAGATATTATTAATAAATGTGTAGTAATGTCTTTAAACAGTAAAACAATGTCGATAAAAAGTGTTGTTACTATGGCAACTAAAACATGTCCTTTGCGGCTGCGCGGGAGAAACGGGAGACATCATTGTTTTTGGAGGGTGTTCGGCAGGAAACTCTTACCGCGGGTGCCCGGAAAACTCGTCCCGGGAAAACTCGTCTCGGGAAAACTCGTCTCGGGAAAACTCGTCTCCGGAAAACTCGTCTCGGGAAAACTCGTCCCCTTTCGCTAGGTAGGAAAACTGGTCCCTTATTGAATAAATATCGATTGATACATTTTATGATCGTTCTTGAAGGAGAAATTGTTTTTTTTAAATAGACTATAGCCCCCCCCCATAATATTAAAAAAAAATTTTTTTACTTGTTTGATGTTTTTTTTTTTTTTTTTTTTTTAAATAAAATCGATTTTCTAAGTGTCCGTTTTCTACCTAACTGGCTAAGTTCTTAGTGGTTTCACTTATTTTAAAGCGTTTATTATGTTCATAAACGAGACCGCATATTTTTTTATATTAATATAAAAAGAATTTACTTATTTACTGTTGTTATAAAAGGGTAAAATCGATTTGGGTTTGTATTACTGTACACATAGATTCGAAAAAATTGTCAAAAAACAAATATATAACAAATAAATGTTATCAAAGGCAAGATAAGTTACTTTCCTACCAAACTGGATATATTTTTCGTGTTTTTATTCAATGTAACATGTTTATTCAGCTCGAAAAACATACAGTGTTTAATGTATTGGACAATTCAAAATAGCGGCCGACTCTCTCTTAAACACAGTAAGTTCGGGAATAGGTGTTATAAATAATAAACTAGACAAAATACTATTAAAAAAACACCGAATATATGTCAACCTATGTCACGGTAATATATATTGAGCGAATTTCTAACAGTAGTTTGTCTAGTTTATTATTTTTCGAATCTATGTGTACAGTAATACAAACCAAAACTTTAATATTTTTTTAAATATAATTTAGAGAGGGGGGGGGGTATATCTCCCTCGAAAAAACAACCAACAAAAAATGAAATTAAAAAGATTCTTGATAAACGATAGCGGAGTTTTCAATAAAATTGATTAATAAATTTATTTAGTGATTACTTTTTCTCTGAATGATTGATTTTAGAATTTTGAAGTAAAAATTAAAAAAATTAAAAATGAGTTAACGAGAGATTGTTAGCACATGGCATCTCTCGCGCCAAAAAAATATTTCGCTTTTGATTTATTAGTTAATTTTTGCAAAATTTGACAGGACGACAATAAATGTTGATAATTGATAGAATTATAATTTTAAATAACGCATGAGTGCATTGCATTTGGTATGAGAGAAAACGAAAACATAACAACAAAAAACTATCATAATTAAAAAACCAAAACAAAAAAGTAACGCTCCCAGTTTTTAATTTTTTTGTTTTGTTTTTTTATTATTGTTTTTATGACTCCAAAAAACATCGTTAAAATAAGAACCAAAATTTTTTTTAATTAACTTTGTATGAACATAATAAACGCTTTAAAATAAGTGAAACCACTAAGAACTTAGCCAGTTAGGTAGAAAAAAAAACAAAAAAAAACATTAAACAAATAAAAATATTTTTTAAAAATATTATGGGGGGGGGCTATAGTCTATTTTAAAAAGCAATATCTCCTTCAAGAACGATCATAAAATGTGTTTTCAATCGATATTTATTCAATACGGGACCAGTTTTCCTACCTAGCGAAAGGGGACGAGTTTTCCCGAGACGAGTTTTCCCGAGACGAGTTTTCCCGGGACGAGTTTTCCTAAATTCGGCCGGGGCATTGGAGCACATACATGGCATCTCTTGCGCCAAAAAAATATTTCGCTTTTAATTTATTAGTTAATTTTTGCAAAATTTGACAGGACGACAATAAATGTTGATAATTGATAAAATTATAATTTTAAACATAACAAAAAAAACTATCATAATTAAAAAACCAAAGCAAAAAAGTACCGAAGAATCGAATCGCTCCCTGTTTTTTAATTTTTTGGTTTTGTTTTTTATTATAGTTTTTATGACTCCAAAAATCATCGTTAAAATAAGAACAACAAAAAAATTTGTAATTAACTTTGTATGAACATAATAAACGCTTTAAAATAAGTGAAACCATTAAGAACTTCGCCAGTTAGATAGAAAACGGACACTTAGAAAATCGATTTTATTTAATAAAAAAAAAAAAAAAAAAAAAAAAAAACCTTAAACAAGTAAAAATATTTTTTTAAAAATATGGGGAGGGGGCTAGTCTATTTTAAAAAACAATGTCTCCTTCAAGAACGATCATAAAATGTGTTTCCAATCGATATTTATTCAATAAGGGACCAGTTTTCCTACCTAGCGAAAAGGGACGAGTTTTCTGGAGACGAGTTTTCCTAAATTCGTTCTCCATGGAACTAAAACCGCTACCAGTACCAAAAAAAATAATAAGTTTTTACGAGCGGTATACAAAAACAATGTTATTTTTCGTTCTTTTTTTTTTTTTTTTTTTTGAAGGGGTATTCAATTATAGAACTTGTACAACATTTAACAGGTGCTTTCTGCAGTTTAATTTACTGTTTTATAAATATCGTTTATGAAAAATAAGTACACTGTTATAAAGTTCATTCTTCTCCTAATAATCGCTGAAAATTTCGTATTGATCGGATAATTACCTGATTTTTGGTAGATTTTTAAAAAGACGGTCCGTCAAAAAGTACTGACCTGCCCCCCCCCCCCCCAGTTTTGGCGGTGCCTACTGTTTTTCCATAAGTAACGCCCCCCACCTCCATTTATCGTTTTTCCGTAAGTAGCGCGCCGATATACACCGAGCAGAAGAACTGTTTAAATTTTAAATTTCGGTGAAAGTGGAGAATGTTTCGTACACTCGCGGTAGCAAAACTTTTTTTTTGTTTTGTTTTGGAAACATTTACGTTTCTTTTTTGTTTTTCCTAATACATTTATGTTTTTTTTTTTTTTTTTTGCAAACATATTTTTTTGTTTTTGTTATTTTATTATTTTTTTTTTTTTTTTCAAATATAGTTTTTTTTTTTAATTTTGTAAACATGCGCAATCTATTACGATCTCTGCCGCCAATCAACCCACATAATGGATGCAATTGTTGATAACATTTTACCTCTAAGTGACATGAGTTTTCTTGAGTATTCCTTAAAGGATGTTCTCTTAGAAACGTAAAAAAAAAAAAAAAAAAAAAAAAAAAAAAAAAAAAACGTAAATGTTTGAAAATAAACAAGCAACAAAACGTAAATGTTTGGAAAAATAAAACTTAAATATGTTTGCAAAAACAAAAAAGAAAACGTAAATATGTTTGAAAAAAACCCCAAAAAAACTTAAATATCTTCGCAAAAAAAAAAAAAAATGTTTAAAATTAAAATATAACAAAAACATTTATTTTTATTTCAAGGGTGCCGTTATATACATTTTGTGCTTCCGTAACTGGGTGGACAGATAGTAACGCCACCTATTGTCAAACGGAGGAAACAGGCTCTCTCTTTCTTATAGATTACCGTGAAAACTATTTTTTAAATTTTATTTAAAGTATTTCAATGAGATGAAAGCTATTTTATTTTATGAAAAATATTTCCTGTCATTTAAAATATCCGCCATGTATCCATGCGCCTTGTGAAAAATCACGTGACTACGCGCACGTACATTTCAATAAGAACTACTCACGCGTAGCGTTAACAAATATGATGATATGGCGCAAAATAGTGTGAGGGTTCCATGCAAACGGTAAATTTGCGACGGGTTTGAATATCAGCTTCGTTGTCAGCGACCCGGAAAACCTATAAAGAACCAAATTTTATTGGTCGGTGTTTTGTTGTAGTTAAAGTAAACATTTACGTTATTTTTATATTGAGCTAGCCTGGGTGCCCGGCGTTGCCTGGGTGTTTGGAGATGTGTTGAGCATAAAAAAAAAAAAAAATAAAAAAAAAGTAGGCAGGTGTATAGTTAAAAGGGAAGGGCCTCACTCATAAGGGAAACTCAACAAGACACTGTAGTTAATCTCGATAAGCGACGTATGTGTGTACCTTTATTGGGTTCGCCATTTTTCTCTCTCCTTCCTGGAGAGCTCGAGTCAAGGGTACATAACTCGGTATTATGTTTACATGTTATTTTTTTTTATTTTTTAATTATTATTATTTATTTATTTATTTTATCGAAGCTGGAAGTCCTTAAATCTAGACGGTAATCGTCTGTTACGGATAGGTCTAGACCTAGCTTCAGATCTTTCGTTCTGTATTATATCTGTCATTTTCAGGGGTTCTTTATTTGAGTACCTGGTGTGGTTGGTTTTATTTGTATTTGAGGGTGTTGTTGGGTGTACTGGGTTTGGCATTGTAGGTGATTGTGGGGAATGAATCCTCATTCTGTTATTTGGCAGGTCGTCTGGTAGGGTGTCATCATGAGCCATGTTGCGGCTATCTGTGCTTATTTTGCAAAGGTAACAGCAGTTTCGGAGTGTGGTTTTCCTGCTGCCATCAACTAATATGCGGTATTGTCTGTGAGGGAGAGTTTCAACAATCATGCCAGTGTTGTCTCAGCACAGAGGTTTGTGTCCATGTTGGTTTTGAATTGACACATGTTCCCCGATTCTTAGCGGGTTGAGTTGTTGCCTGTTTTCAGTGTGTTTCGTGTTGTTGAGGAACGGCTGGTTAATGGCCCTCTCGCATACGTCGGCGAGTTCCAACCATTCACGGTGAAATTTTGTGGGGTTTGGTAAGTGGTCATTCAGGGGGCAAGCGAATAGAAGTTTTGATGGTGATGCACTTTTGTCAGGTGGTGGTGTGTTGCGATGGAGTCACACTTCATCCGTATCCAGTGAACCATTGGAGCTAATATTTGTTGTTAATATCCTCTTCATGTGCTTAACAGCTGTCTCGGCTCTGCCATTCCTTTGTGGAAAATATGCTGATGAGACTCGAAGGGATATGCGCCATGTTTTGAGAAATGTCCTCCACTCATCAGAGTTGTATGAGGGTCCACCGTCACAAGCAATTTCCTCCGGCACACCATAATTCACAAAATATCTGCGTAAGATGTTGTATACTGTGGAGATCCTGGCGTCTTGTTGCATTGAGGATACCTCTGTTCAACCTAAATATCTGTCAGCATATATCATATATTTCCGTTCAGCCATGTTGAAAATATCTGTTACTGTCGACTGGAAAGGATAGTCTGGGTTGACAGGCTGTATTGCGGGTTCTTTATGGTTTGATAGGGCAATTTCGTTACAGCGCTTGCACTGATTGCGCTTTTCCTGCAATTGTGCTCCCATACCAGGCCAAAAAAAACGTTGCTTAGCATTGCTTCTCATACTGTTGACCCCCTGGTGGCCAACATGGAGTTGGTCGATGAGTTCGCGACATAGGATTTTTGGAATTAATATGTGACCTTCCTTGAATACTAGAGACTGAACCGTGTATAGGTCGCTTCGCATATTCCAGAATTCTTTAACATTTGGCTGTAGAAGATCCTTGTGTTCAGGGAATCCCTTTTCTATTGTTTCTACGAGGTTCAGGTATTGGTGATCCATGGCTTCTTGGTGTATGCGTGCCATCTTGATAGGAGATGTTTCTCGGTTGTATCGGGATTCTATTCCAGCTTGCAACGCTTCTTCCATGCTGTCCGATTTATCTGCTGCGACTTTGATGGTAGGTGTAGGGATACAGGACATGACATTTGCTCTAACATTGGCATTGCCTGGTATTGATATGGCCCTAAACTGGTACATCAGGGTCGCCTCCCTGATATCTAAAATCCTGGGATTTTTTTATTTCATCCAACCTACGATCATTGAATATCGGCACAAGGGGTTTGTGGTCAATAGCAAGTATCAGGTGGGAGCAGCCTAAAACATTTTGCAGCTTTCCAATCCAAACTTTATAGCTAAAGCTTCCCCTTGAATTGGTACATACCGGTTTTCAGCAGGTCTAGTGAATCGGGGATTAGCATATACAACTTTCCAATGTTCTGGCCCACAACGGTGATCCATTGTAGACGGGCATGCACAATGTTTTTGAGTAGGGTAAATCCTATTCCTGCTCGACTCCAATCTGTAGTCAGACATGTTGGGCGATTTATTTCAAATGTTCGAACGCCATCCCGGATGCACTCTAGGATTGTTTCCTTGGATTGCTGGAAGAGTTGTTCCAATGTATCGTCCCAGTAAAACCTGCTGTTATGTTTCAGTAGTTCTAGGAAGGGCGACATGATGGGTGTTTGGGCAAACGCATATGAAATTTTGTTAATCAGACCAAAGAAAGATCTAACCCCTGTAATGTTTGTTGGTGATGGGAAGTTTCTGATGCCCTCAAGTAATTTTTGAGATGGTTTGCATCCTGTTAGGCTGATGTCGAAGCCAGCAAACTTTATATTGGAATTGCAAATTGGAATTTTTCTGGGTTAAATACTATTCCATTTTCAGCACATAGCATGATGTATCTAATAGTGTGCCAAAAGGACAGTGCCATATCATCATCCCACACGATAAAGTCGTCCACACAGTGAGCCACACGAGGAAAACCTTCTGTAATGGTGTTGAATCTCTTTGTGTAACCATCATTGGATGCTTGGAAACTTGGGGGGGGGGTCGCAAATACCTGTATCTACCCTATTCTTTTATGAAAGTGGTGGCATCCCAGGCTTTCACAGCCAGAGGAACACTGTGATATCCGTTCCAGGCATCCAGAATAGTTTTCTTTTTTCCTGGGAGTATCGTGTTGACAAGATTGAATAGAGAGGGTGTGTGGTGGGTTTCTCATCTTGTCGCTGCATTTAAATTTTGGAGCTCGACCGTTCTACGTGGGCTGCCGTCTTTTTTGGGCACTGTGATCATTCTCGAACACCATGTCGTTGGTGTCCCTGCTGGCACTGGTTCAATGATGTTCAGTGCTACATCTGCATCAAGCTGGGATTTGACAGCCTCTTTCCAGTGGTGGGGGACAGGGATTGGTTTGTGAACATTCTTAGGTTGATGGTTGTCAAGGAATGTGATAGTAAGCGGTTCTCCAGTGAGGGTCTGCAATTTCTGGTGCATACATGTATTAAATGCACTGCTGGCAAAGTGGCATTTGATCCAGCTTTCTATCTCTCCTCGATATTCAGGTGTGGCGGGAAATGGCAGCTTGTCTGGTAGTGGTGGGCATGGTGATCTGTATAGGCATCCGCAAGGGGCTAACACTTGGTCAGTTGGTTTGGGGTCCATCTTCGTTGTGGCTACCAGACTACTAAGTTGTGCTAGAAAGTCGGCATTGATAATTTTTAGTTTTTTCAGGGCAGTTTGTGATATATACAGGTCCTTAACCCTTGGGCTGATGTATATCACCTCCGAAAATGCTGCCTTACCGAGTGACATTGTGGCAATTAAGGCCCCCATGATGCGCAGGTTGTCATCATTAATGGCACGCAACCAGTGCCTAGTGCGCAGCAGATGTTCAGAAGTGCACCCAAGATTGTTTAATAAGTCCATACCAGCTTTACTTGTCTGAGCTTCTGTGTCTGCCAAAGCAGGCAATTGGACGGGTTAGTGTTTCATATTTGTATGTCTCAATCATCCGAGGTGTTGGTGGGCCTTTGTATCTAATGTGATGGTAATATTGAAAAATGGAGGTGGCTCTGGTCGGCCTGGTGTGAACTTGTTGTTGGTCCATGCACCATGCGGGATCCCCACTTCTTCCTCTAGTCGTTCAGGTTGCACAGTCATTGTCGATATGAACAAAGAATCTTCATCCTGGTTGTCATTTGGGTACTCTCCCATTATGGCATTTGACGATGTGCTGCTGTGGCATGTAGTTGAGAAGTGGTTCTCTTTGCCACATTTGTGGCATGATTTGCCCCAAGCAGGGCATTGTCTTCGTCCTTTTGGGTATGTCTTGTGTCCACAACCTTTGCATTTGCCATCATTATATTTCGTCTTATTTGGTGGTGGAAACTTTTTTGATGACGCAGATTTAAATTGGACCACTTGTGTGATCTCTGCTGGTTGGAAATGATTTGATGCTCTGGCGGTAGATTCCAGAGTCAAGAGGCATCTAGTTAAATCATTTAGAGTTGACAGAGACATAATCTCTGCTAAAATTTTGCTCTGGTGGGAGGTTTCCTGTAATCCGGCTATGATTTGAGATTTGATCATGTCCTCAGAAAATGACATTGCACATTGCTGGTTGCCATAAGTGAAAGCGCAGAGCATCGCTTGTGATTTCAACCGGGAAATAACGGATGTGATAGTCACTTTGCTTCATTACAAAGAATTGCTGACGGTATACCTCAGGATGGACTCACTGTGACAGATTTAATATATTCTAGCAGTTGTTCCTCTGTGGTATTATTCAGGGCATCCGGACCAACGATGTTGAACAACATTTCGTTTACAGATGAACTGTATGCAGCCCGTAGCTCATTTTGGATTTCTGTGGGGTCGGTAAGTTGCGTTATCTCTTTATAACGAAGCTATGCATCCTTAAAAATTACCCATTTGTTGTCTGATGAGTCAGGTTCTATCACTGGTCGCTCGGGTTTCACCCGTGAATGGAGCGACAATGGGGTGGGGGCGTGTTGCTCAGTGGGCAGAAGACGTGCCATGAAGTTCGTCATCTGTTCTTGCATGGCTAGTTGTGGTTGTTGTATTTGTAACATGAAAGAAATTGGGTCGATTTCTGAGTGTTTTGATGAAGCTTCGTTTGGGTTAGACATTTTTGTGTTTAACTAGAGCGTCAAAATGTATAGAATATGTATAGTGACTGGATATTAAATAAGTGGATATTAAAAAACAAACAAAGTTTACCACGTGGTGTGGGTGCATCCTTCGTCGTTCGTACGTATTTTCAGATTTATTATTTAGGATGGGTCGTTGTATTTTTCCTTTGTTTTGTTATTTTTTGTTTTTATCCGACTCCTGACACCATGTATAGTTAAGAGGGAAGGGCCTCACTCATAAGGGAAAGTCAACAAGACACGGTAGTTAATCTCGATAAGCGACATATGTGTGTACCTTTATTGGGTTCGTCATGACCGTGCTTTTCTCTCTCCTTCCTGGAGAGCTCAGGTCAAGGGTACATAACTCGGTATTATGTTTACATGTTATTTTTAAAAAATTTTTTATTATTATTTATTTATTTATTTATTTTATCCAAGCTGAAAGTCCTTAAATCGTCTGTTACGGATAAGTCTAGACCTAGCTTCAGATCTTTCGTTCTGTATTATATCTGTCATTTTCAGGGGTTCTTTCTTTATTTGAGTACCTGAGATCCTGATTCTGTTGTTTGGTAGGTCATCTGGTAGGGTGTCATCATGAGCCAGGTTATGTTTACAGCAGGTTCAAACTCGTACCGCGAAGGAGGCAAAGAATGTGAAAAAAAAAATGTGACGTTTTTGACATTTCACCCGTTGTGACGTAGACTTAAATTAAGGCTAGACAATTGAAAATAGCGGCAAAAAAAAGCGACCTCTCCCTGTAGAAAAGTGCCTAGTGGAGGGTGAAGAAATCAATGTTTTTGACCAATTTTTCGATATTTGTCATCCAAAACAATACCGATTTCGTGAATATCTGTCGCCTCTGTCAAAAGTTTTAGGTGGACATGCATACATACATCCATACATGATGATTGCAACGTCTTGTCAGACGTGTGCCACTCTCTCAGACATTTAAAATTCATGAGCCCAAATGTCTGAGGGAGTATCTATACAAATATGATGTTACAGAGTCTTAGCTTTGTACGACAGCTAAGTCTCTCTCTCGGTTCAAAATGTTGAGATCCAGCAACAAGCAAGAGCAAGATAGTCAGCAACAAATTAAACTGCAGACCAGCTTAATGCGGGTACTGGTCTTCCGCTTTATGGTTTTTTAAATCAGAGATTTGCTTCTCCTAGAAAGGTTGCCTTCACCACGGCTTACGGGAGCCCTCTCTACCCCAAAACATACATACATTTAAACAGACAGGTGAGATTTATATTATATATAATTATGAAAAATCTTAAATGAAAACCAGACTCAGAAACACTGTATATATATCATGTTTATAATGTTATTTGTCTTGCGTTAGTCACATTAAAAATTTAGAGTTACTTCTTTTTTTTATGGTTTTGTTTCGCTTCATTTTATAAAAACAAGATGGCGGCAATTTTTCACCTGCTAACATGATTAAAGTTGTTTTTGTTTAATAATTCAGTAATATTCAGGTAATTTCGACTGCATAATTTGGAAACTACCATTGTAACTTATTAGAATTGAAAAAAAAATTAGTTGAAACCATTGTTTTTTTATCTCAAAACTCCATTTATCGACTACAAAATCGCCTCCCAATTCTGTAGAAGCACCACATGGCTTTGTCGTTTGTTATGATAAAAATAAGGTTTCTTTCTTTATTTTTTATTATTAATTCAGTATCTTAAAACTTTACTTTACTGTCTTAGAAATAATTCCAGAAACTAATATTTATCTTTCAAGGGTTTTTTACAATTTATTTATTTGCCTTTTAAATTTAGCTGAATTTTCGAGTTTTCAAAAACATTTCCATTTTGAAAATATTTTCATTTTTCATGTTTAAAAATACATTTTTGCCTTTGCAGAATCTCAACAAAATGGAAGTTGTGTAAAAATGTATTATACGGAAACCCAAAATATAAAAAAGTCAAAAGGTTATCTGAAAATGACGTCAAGTAGTTAAAGGGAGGTAGTGAATATTGTTTTTTTTTTTGTTTTTTTTTCCAGCCGTGCATCTGTACATTCCTATTGTGAAGTTTGTATGATTTTTACTATTATTTTTAATTTAATTATTTTTCTATGTTCCTGTTTTAAAGAAAAAGTATTATTTTTCAAGATTATATAAAAATTATGCTGAAAGTTTCACATCCATGCAAGTAAATAAATATTAGAATTTTACATATAAAAATTATGCAAAACCTGTAATTAAAAAAAAAAAGTAGAAATATTTTTTGCAATTATAATTTAATTCAATGATAATATCGATAGTTTGAGAAATTAATTTTTCTTCGAGTTAGGGACTTTTTACGTAATGTTCCTGTAAAAATTAAAGAATTTTTTTCTAATTGTCACACTTTACGATGCAAAAATAAATTCATGCATTTTTTTTTTACTACTGAAAACCATAACTTTAATAAAGGCATTTTTTGTTGAAACAAAATAATACATTTCCGCTAAGATTTAAATAAAAATAATGTGTTCATTATATTCCATGATCATTATTTGATAGATACTGAAAATTTCATTAAAATTGGTTA
Organism: Euprymna scolopes; assembly: GCF_053919585.1. NCBI lineage: Eukaryota > Metazoa > Mollusca > Cephalopoda > Sepiida > Sepiolidae > Euprymna > Euprymna scolopes. Next base: position 119,400,057 of record NC_136483.1, read on the forward strand.
ATTTCCTAATTTTTGGTGAAAAGAGAGGGGTCAAAATGTTTATACCGTTTGAGCATTGCCATTCATTGTGCATGGACCTAACAATTACAGTTATTACTAAAACGTTACAATTATTAATTTTTTTCCTGTTGGACGAATTCTATCGTCTCTCATATAATCCCACTCAGAAAGTAGCAAAGGCTTTCACTCCAATGCAAATTACTCCTCCTCCATGACACAAACTCACCACTTTATTTTCTTGGTTACTTTTTTGAATATTGTCAGATTAGTTTTTACTTTTCTACATATTACTATTTTATACATAATACGTTACAATTACATTTTTTATTACTATTTGCTCTCTTACTCTGAAGCGTTTATAGGAATAATAATTTCACCTGAATCTGCCATTCCACTATACATATTAAGATTGCATACGTTCACTTTCAAGAATAGCAGATCGTCCAAAAACGAACACCTAAAATTTTACCAACATTGTTGGCTTCCAATACGATTAGCATGAAAACAAGCTATGTTTTGCCATACTGTCATATTAAATTACCTTTCTATCTTTCATTTGCTTTTATGGTAGTTTTATAATAGCTTAAAACATAATGCTTGCTCAGACACATAATCAAAGCAAAGATTTCATTCATACATTTCCAAACACATGCACAACACTACCTATTTTGTTCCTTACACTCTTATGTGAAAACACGCTTCTCGATGGTTAAATTTTTTTTTTTTTCACTTTTTCATCGTTTGAATGTTTTCTTCTTTTATTAGTTTTATTTAATTATTTCTATGTGTTTGGGGGTGGGGATATTAAATTACAGCAGTTTCCACAATATGGTGTCTTGTGTTTCTTTATTTTGTTAGGTGAAAGTTTATTTGTTTATTTTCTTAGGTAAAGGATGTCATGAGTATCTGATGGTGTCACATCAAAACGCATTTCTCTTTGGGTACATATTTTTTATGTCCTCTTACATAACTTTTTTTTATTATTCATTTTACAAAAAAAATATGGTCTCCCAAGCAATCTGAAAATGTGAATGTTTTACAATTCTTTTTTCATTTACAATTCAACATCTCCCATGTTTCTAGCTTTGGTAAATTTTATAAATACAGTATTTGTTGCAGAGATAATTATATACATTCAGTTTTTTATTGTTTGAAAATGTTTTTCCATTTTATTTGGAGGAGGGATATTAAATTGCAGCACTTTCCTGGATACAATTTCTTTTGTTTATTTAGTTATTAGGTGAAAGTACAGAATAGGTTTCTAAATTTTTATTTTATCGTCCATGTTATCTTGTGTTATCACCTTACCTTCTCTGTGTACTTAACAAAATTTGGTGGGGGGGGGGATAACATTCATTGTTGGACTATTTGTTATCATTTGGTTTTCAATTTCAACAATACATTACAATTTGTAATAAACTAATTAAAACCTGTCATTTAATAATACCAGGAACCAAACTATTTTAGTCATAATTTGAAACTGTTCTATTTTTGTAAATCTATTAGGTTGTTCAGTTATCCCAATAATTTCAGAATTGTAAATGATTTTATACTCATTAGCAATAACATTAAATACATTCACTTTTTAATTGTTTCAAAGTTTTTTTTCCACTCCATTTGGGGGGAGATACTTTATTGCAGCACTTTCCATGATACATGAACATTTCTGTCTATAATTTTACAATAATGTTTATTCAGCTGTTAGATGAAAGTACGAGAGTTTTATTGTTCATTTTTCACTTACCACACTACATTACAATTTGTAATGACAGAGTGGAGCGGTAAAATTGTCGCCCTAGAAAAGACGACATGATTCCATTTCCGTTCGATGAAAACCGATTTTCTTTTTTTGTTGCAGATCATCTACTAGTTGGCTAGTTGTGTACAAATTCCAAGAGCAATAGGAGGCTTCTATCATGTTTGAAAGCGACATAATGTTCAATGGGCGAGATCGGAGATGCATCACTGTACAACTCATACTCTCTACCAACCCAAGTTTTAACAACAGGACCATTGCCAGCACCCTCAAAATGCAAATCCGGTCAATTCAACACTTGAGGGCACAGCTCAATGGAGTTTCCGGCCATGGTTATGGTCTTTGGAGTGGTTTCAAGTGAGGGTCATATCATGCCACCTTACATCTTCGAAGTTAGTTTGAAAGTCAACATGAAAGTGTACCTGGATTTGCTGAAGAGTGTGGTGATCCCTTGGTGCAATCAGATGGCCGCTGCCAGACCTTGGGTGTGGCAGCAGGACGATGCTGGTCCACAAGTTCAAAGAGACCTCAGCTTGGCTTCAGAAGAAGTGCTACGACTTTGTACCCTTCTCTTACTGGCCTCCCTCTTCCCCCAACCTGAACCCGCTGGACTACTTCGTTTGGGCATATATTGAGAATATTACTAACATGACCCCCCCCCCCCACAACACCAAATCCAGCTTGATCACTGTCATCTGCTGAGTATTTGCCGAGCTCCTGCTGGTACTTGTGGAAAAGGCATGCTCCCAGTTTCAGACCTGTATTGAGGTAGTGATTTAGGCTGAAGGCGGCTACACGGAATAGATGTCAGCTGTACTACATAATCAAGTTATCTGAATTGATGTTTTCAATAAAAGTTTTAAAATAAAGCTGTAGTGTTGTTTTCTGTAGGGCGACAATTTATCATTCCATCATGTACATAATTAATACTGACATTTAATCAAATCAGGAACTGAACTAACTATCATAATTTGAAATTATTCTATTTATTGACGGGAGGGGGTCATACAATTACACTTTCGATTGTGCTTGATTGTTCGATTTCAGATGGTAAATAATATAAGCATGCGTGTTCATCTTAAACTAATTCCAAACTGTAATTCAATAATATCAGGAACTGAACTAATTTTATTATAATTTGAATTGTTCTATTTTTTCTGGGTGAGGATCATATTACAATTTCAAATCTGTTAGGTTGCTCAGTTTACCCAATAATTTAATATTTAATATTTGTAAATAATTTAATACTCAATACCAATAAAATGAAATACATTCAGTTTTTCAGCGTTTTAAAGTCATCCCCACCTTTCTTGGAGGTAGGCAGGTCTTTCCAGGATACATTAACATTTCTATCTATTTTACAATTATGCCTATTTGATTGTTGGATGAATGGACATAATAAAGTACCTTTTCTGTATGAGTACCGAGAATTTTATTGTTTTGTTTGTTCCATCAAAAGGTTTCCTAAAAGCAAAATGCATCTTCATAGTGATCCAACGGCTGGTGAGTTTGCTTCCATACCTCTAAAAATTGATGATACTAAGATTCCAACAACCAAACATTGCAAGAGTGTTATTACTACAGGTACTGTATATATTGCTTCATCATTCATAGAACTTAGTAACAAAGTTTACCCAAATATAACTGAAAAATATGTGCAACCTCAATGAGCAATTCTAGCTCCTAAAAATGATGATACATGTCATCAATCAACAACTGCTTAACCGAATTCCAGGTGAGAAACAAATTTTCGGTTCACTAGATTCTACTCCCGATGATGACCATGCTATACAATATCATATAGAATCGTAAAATTCATTACAATTACCTTGTATGCCAGCACACAAATTCAAGCTAAGACCTAGATGCTCAGTTAAGTTATTCTGGAATCTTGATGCTGCATGACTATGCAATGAAACAAGATTGTGTATTAAATGCATGCAACCTCATGTGATAGAAGCCATCATATTAACTAGTGTAACTAAGGATGAATTGACATTCATTTTCAGAATACCCATTCCATCAGATTCTGCAATTCAATTTAAAAGGCTTCAGTTTCCAATTAATTTTTTTTTTTTCCAAGACATTAGACATTCCTTAGCTTTGTTTTAGCCATGGACAGTTTCATGTAGGATGTTCATGGGTACCCCCCCCCCCGCCCAGAATGTCTACATATATTAGCACCAAAAAGCCCAACATCAAATATTGTGTATCCAAGAGCTTTATACAAGTAACAAAGCCAATGCTATATTTCATAAACACATTCATAATGTACATACATTCATTTAAGTTATGTCACTTCATATTTATATGCACTTCAGATCCACTATTCCCGAATACATTCTCCAAAAACAACTTCTACTTCTATAATATCAGATTATCATTAGATTTCTATTTATGTAAACATTTTTCATTGATGATAATTGTAAGACAGTTTAAAGATAGCTTTCTTTCAGAAATACATGTTTGTTTGTGCCATATAATCAAATTTTTATTTGTTTTCAGGTCTTTCAGCAAAATTCTGTCGATAACTCATTTACTTTTTAAAAATTAAAAATCTGATTAATTCTGTTTGAATTGATGACTACCTGAGGTTTCCTAAAACCACAGGTAGTCAGCAATTCAAACAGAATCTATACTATTAATAAAATTCTTAATGTTTATTTATGTATGTGTATGTGTGTGTATATATACCAATAAAACTTTCAAACGGATGCACCAAATTGAAAAATTCTTTTTTTCCCTGAAAGGTGTGAGTCCCTAGATTGTCCTTATCTATATATGGTTCATAATGAACAATGCAGAGTCATACAAAAAGCCCCAAATAAGGGTTTTTGGGTAGTTTCATGCAATTGTTGAAAAAGTTATCTGCTCATGTCAACAGAATTTAACACTGTTTGTATACAGTCGCAGTAACATCTTTTGGCATACGGACAGGACTTGTAGCATAATGAATAACACCTCTGACTACAGATCAGAAGATTTCAGGTTCGAATCCTGGCAAGTTCGTAATAATTTTAATCATCATTTTATCCAACGTTTACTCATTATCTTTACCCTTAGAGTATTTTTCTTTTTTCAGTGATTTTGTTTTGTGTATATGGGAATTTTTTTTTTTTTTTTTTTTTTTTTTTTTTTATTACATTTTCACCCCAAACAAGGCATATTGCCACTTTGGTGTAGGGGGCTACTATCAGGGGCAACAACTACTGGGGTACTATGTTGGGATTTGGGCAGCAAGATGTCAGTTCACATTACACTTAAACTTCTGCATATCAATACAGTTGGGGAAACAGGGACCTGGAATGGAATTCCAGAGTCTAGCGGTTCTGGGGAAGAAACTACTAGAGTAGAAAGATCTTTTACATCTAGGGATCTCTACTGTGTGGGGGTGGGATTTAGCTGCCTGTCGGGTTTGTCGAGGGTGTTTACGTCGTGGGGGCACAAGTGTTTGCAGTTCACCAGAGCATTCACCATTAAAATACTTGTAGAACAGGCAGTAGGATGCAACATTTTGTCGATGGGACAGAGGCTGAAGCTTAGATGCCAGTTCAGGGCCTATCAGATTGGCGACTCTCTTTTGAACCTTGTCTAGGAGCGAGAGACTAGTAGCAGATGCACCAGCCCAAATGTGACAGCAATACTCCATACATGGGCGAATGGTGGCCTTATAGAGGTACAGGATACTTTTGGGTGTTAGTAGTTTTCTAGCACGGTAGAGAGAGCCTACCTTCTTCGCAGCGGCCCTGGCAATGCTTTCAATGTAATTGTTCCAACTCATGTTTCCTGTGAACGTTAGGCCAAGCAGTTTGAAAGATGTACTCTCAGATAAAGAGTCACTGGCCATTGCTATTGGTGGCAGAGAAGGTTTCTTGTAATTATTGAAGAAAAACCATACTCCGAGTTCATAGGGTAAGCGTTGATGGTAAGACAATGTTGAGTGTACTCGATTTTGTGTTTGACTCGGCATTGTGTGTGTTGACGTGGCGCAGCTGCTAGTAATTAATATTTTTTTTTGCTTATTATTTTTTTACATTTCCTTGGGCAACGTCAAGAAACAGGTCCTGCTAGTTTGTTATAAATTTGATTTTTACCACTTTTTCCTTCTGTTGTCTATTGTAATACATACTACAAACGACTTTTCAGAATTTCTAATTTCATTTTAGGTTAAACTTAGCAAACTGAACCAAGCTCTGAGAGTGTTCTTTTAGTGTTTTTTATTGGGGGGAGGGGGAGATGAGTACTCTCCGCTAGATTTCCCTCCTTCCCCAAAAAATAAGATTCTACTTTTTTTTAGGTGGTTCTGTGTGAATACCTTGAAAAACCTAATGGAAAGAAAGAAGACAAAAAATATTTAGAATTTAGTTACGTATATAAATGTAATGTAAAATAATCCCCCATTTTTGGACCATTGTAGCATTTTAAGACAGTTATTATTATCATCATTATAATAATAATAATAATAATAATAATAATAATAATAATAATAATTTATTTTTTATTTATTTTATTTTTATTTATTTATTTATTTTGCTACAGGAGATGAATTCTGTGTATTTTGGGAGATGGGGGCTACATTTTTAGGCAGTTACGTGTGGTTTCACAAATGTTTTTGTTTGAGTGGCTTGCCAATCAGAGTTAGGGTTAGTCGTAGGGTTAAGGCAAGGTTATTTTCGAGAAGGGATTGTCATTTTTTACTAATAGTTAGTGAGGGTTATGGTTGGTTTTTGCGTGGATTGCCAATAGAACTTAAGATTTGTTGGGGGGGGGGGTAGTGAAAGAGTACTTTCCATTTTATAATTTATTTTCCAGCGCCAAATAAATGCTATTTAATTGTCCTAAAAAGCTGCAATAGCCAGAAATTAAATTTATATGTGAAATTGATCTTCACTATAAATTCTTTTTAAAAAAAAATTGTTTGTTTTTGCTTTTCCTCGATTCCAACAAGCTTTTCAGGGTGTCCACGTGCAATCGCTTAAAAAAAGTAAAATCTTGTTGGGAGAGGAAGTAGCGGGGTACCCAGCTACAAATTTACCCTTTAAAAAAAAAAAAAAAAAAAGATTCTATTTAAAACAATTTTTTAAAAAAAGCATGGTTAAAATCAACTTCCGTCCCTTTTTGTTGGCATTAGCTGATCGGATCGGATCTGATATATTTGAATGCCCTGGAAAAGTCACTTCTGATTAATGTTTTGTTTACCAGTTTTGAAATACTCTGCTATTCTGAAAAACAGCCAAGTTCGTTTGCATATTTTAAAATCGGTAAGCATTAATCAGAAATGACTTTTCCATGACATTCATATTATATATATATATATATATATATATATATATATATATATATATATATATATATATATATATATATCAGCTGACGAAGGATGTTGACAAAGAAGAACGGAACTTGATTTTTACCCAAAAACATTTTATATAGGAAGTGAATAAATCGTCAGGAAATATTTCAGTCAGATTAATGGGATATTTTACATTAAACTCCCATAACACACCGTATATCAAAAACGGAATTAAGGTCACTTTAAAAAATGAAACTTGATCAAATTATTTATTTTAACTGGCACACCTTAGTAGAAGGTGAACTGAGTGGTGGTGACTGGTGCGTGGTGCGCGGGCCGGGCCGATCCGGAAGGGGTCTCGTTTTCTATCTTTTTTTTTTTTTTACACACACATATTGTCGATTATTATTTATTTAATTTAAAAAGCTTTATATTTGAAAGGGAAAATGTCATATTCAATAAAAACAAGTACGTTTTATTTGTCCGGTTTTGTTAGTAAATAAGACCGGACCGGAAGTCGGCGAATTACATTAATCGGTGTGACAGCGTAGCCATTATTACTACTACCAGTAAATAACCAGGGAGCATGATGGAAGTTGATGTCGTCAGTTCGAAAACGGGCAAATCTATTGTCACTTTCAACAATTTGACCCCCAAATCAACAATTTATGATGTTAAAAAAGAATACAAGAAATTCAGCCCCAAATTACCTTTCGAACGACAATCGTTACGCAAGGAAGCCAGGGGACGCATCTTGAAAGACGAGGAAACCTTGTCAAGCCTCGGTTTCTCTCAACAAGCGGTCCTTTATTTTAAGGATCTCGGACCCCAAATCGGATGGAAGACGGTTTTCTTAACAGAATACACCGGCCCTCTTGTGATTTATGCTCTCCTTTATACCAGGCCGGCTCTCATTTACGGTGCTGATGCCGCGAGCGAACCCCGGCATCTTGTTGTGGATATCGCGGCAGGATGTTGGATCTTCCACTATGTTAAAAGATTGCTTGAGACGCTGTTCGTCCATCGTTTCTCGCACGCCACGATGCCCATCCGGAACATATTCAAAAATAGTGGCTACTACTATAGTTTTGCAGCCTATGTCGCCTACTATGTCAACCATCCACTGTACACGCCCCCGACCTACGGCAAACTTCAGATCTACGGCGGTCTGGCCGCCTTCCTTATTGGAGAGTTGGGTAACTTTTCCATCCATGTGGCCCTGCGAAACCTCCGACCAAAGGGCTCGAAGACCCGCATGATCCCTTACCCGGGATTGAATCCGTTTACCTGGCTGTTCCACTTCGTCAGCTGCCCCAACTACACCTATGAGACTCTGTCTTGGATCGGATTTACCGTGATGACCCAATGTCTACCTGCCGGCATTTTCACCTTTGTCGGCTTTTATCAAATGTCTGTTTGGTCCTTAGGGAAACTTTCTAATTACAGGAAAGAATTCAAGGATTTTCCCAGAAATCGGAAAGCTATCCTTCCTTTTATTTTGTGAACAACTTAGATATAGGTATATTATGACAGAAACACTTTTCACTCTTGTCGTTTCAGTTATTTTTCAGTTACATATTTAGAAATCACATACACGTTAATTCCTATTTCAGTTAAATTGGTAAAGTGAAATGGGTTGCAACTTTTTTATTTTTTTTATTTAAAATTTTAAAATATAAAAAAGAAAAAAAATGACTGAAAACTAAGAACGAAAACCAGTTCATAATAAGGATTATAAACTTTTATTTCTTTTCTGGCTTGTTAAGAAATATTAATTTCTCTGCTAGTTTGCATTTCTTCATTGCATGTGTTCGCTGGCACATGGTTGAAGTGTAAAAATAAGGATAATGATGAATTCGAAATTTCTTTTTTAAAAAATGAATAAAACTAGTGTTTCTGGTGCTACCAGATCAAGATGTCTGAAGATATTGAATTCCTGCACCAAATTTTTTTTGTCTTTTTCCTTTGCAAAACTCATGTTCTGCAAAATCGAAAATAACAATTTTCTTCTACAAAACAATCAAACTAAACATCATCATGAATAAATATATGAACTTGAAACATAAAACTTTTTTCTTTTCTTTTTCCGAAATTACCGGATTCAGCATTAAATAACCCAAAAAAAGGGTTAATATGCCGTAAAATCAAAACAAAATTAATGTATAGGCCATAATATATATTAAAGATCATGACATTAAGAACGTTTTGGAGTTAAAATAAATTTATTACTCGTTATAATAAAGAGAAGGTTTTTATTTTGCTAAACTATCGATTATTTTAGCATGTACACATTTCAAATATGTTCTTCGGATTACATGTAATAGATTTTCAACCGAAAAGGTTCCTCAAAATCGCCTATACACATTTCTCTCTCTCTCTCTCTCTCTCTCTCTCTCTCTCTCTCTCTCTCTCTCTCTCTCTCCTGTTTAGGGCCTAAACTTTAGGCATATGATCTCAAAAATAAATGTTATTTGCGATATAAAGAATTTTCAAGTGCTTGGAATTATTGGTGGGTGCGCAACATTTTTGTTATATTCCCTAATGCGCTTTTCATTATTTCATGTTTATCACTTTTTTTTTTTTTTTTTTTTTTTTCATTTTTCTTCCTTTGAAGATTGTAATGCTGGGTATGGGGCAGCCAAACCAGCTACCAACATTGCCCAGCTTTTTATTGAAACCAACCGAGAGCTCTTTTTAGTATCCTCGCTGGACGCTCTCTGTTCCCTTGTGCAATTGTTTACTGAATGCTGTCACAAGTGACATGTTTCAAATATACTTTTTAGTAATATCTAAAAATATTTTGGTGCTAATTTAGAATCACACTTAATTTTTTTAGTACTTGTACAGTTTAGTCAAGACATTAAAAAATGAAAATATCGAAAAAAAAGTTTAAATTGTATGTATCCGTTATGGAATGAAGTTATCCGAAAAAAATATTTTACTTAATTTCATCAATTAGTTTTTTTGTGTTTTTATTTTTTTTTACAGCGAAAAAACAATTTATGATACCGAGCAATTACATACAATTTAAACTCTTTTCGATATTTTCATTTTTTAATGTCTCGTCTAAACTGTACAAGTACGCGATCTTTAATGCAGTGTTTCCGAGATTAATGATAAGTGGATAAGAATGGAAGTCCAGAAAATGTTGAATAAAAAACCAAAAAAAACTCAATGTTAATTTCATGTCGTAACGTAAAACATAAGCGACCGTAACCGGTGTCGGTTTAAAATCGTTTACTGATGTAAAATTGTTCCGCTTACCAGACCGAACCTTTGTTTTAATTTCATTTCGCTAGCAACAATTTTTTTTAAGAGTTATATATATATAATATATATATATATATATATACGAAAATTATTATTGCCTAAAAATATTTCAATAAATAAAGAAATGTTCACACTCAAAATAAAATAGATAACATCCTTCGCTCAAATCAAGTTATTTTAGAATTTTGCAGGAGTTCCTCTAAAAGTTTTTAAAAAAATACTTCGGCAATATTTTACATTGTATGCACATGTATTGTATGTAGGTATATGTGCAAAATGAATGCCGATGCTCAAAATGTATAAATATTATGACGCCTCCCTTTACTTAAAAATTCACCAAAAATCAGGAAATTAACCAATTTTAATGAAATTTTCAGTATTTATCAAATAATGATCACTGAATATAATAAACCCATTATTTTTATTTAAATCTTAATGGAAATTTATTATTTTGTTTAAACAAAATACTTTCACTAAAGTTATGGTTTTCAGTAGTAAAAGATAAACAAATCTAATGTGGTGAAAAAAATAATATCCTTCAAGCACTTTACGAAATCACCAAGTGATTAAATGTCTCGATGTGATTAAGTGTTCATGTGAGAAAAACATTAATTAATAAAGACCGTACACCATACTTGATGGACATTTTAAATTACAAGAAATACTTTTCATAAAATAAAAATATAGTTTTCACCCCATTTAATATTAAAAATAATGCTGTCAGAATAGAAAATCGTCGTTAAAAGAATACTTTTTTTTTAGTATTTTCAAATTAATTTCAGTTTGGTAAAAAAAGTCCCCCTCCTCTCTCACGTTAAGAAATTATCTCTAAATAATAAAAATGGTAAAAATAACAAATATAAAACGGATAAGTTACTCTTCTACCTATCTGAATAAGTTTAGTGTTTACCACCACCACATGAACGCATAAACACACACAAAAAAAAGGTGGAGCATCTTTCCACCTTCAAATAAACCTGGGGATCACCTTTCTATATTAATTTAACGTAAAATGAGCACCCACTTTTTGTTGGAGGTTGGTAAACTTAAAATGGGTAATTGTGGCCTAGTAGACCAACACAAAACCTACTTCAAAAAATTTGTTTTCTAAGGGTTTTTAAGTATGCTGAAAACGAATGTTGTATAATATAGCACATTTTTGCCACACGCGACAAAAAATATGCGCGTACAACAATAGGCACCACTTATAACCTAAAGAATTACAATGCTTAAATCCCAAAAACTACTTTGCGGAAAATTTAAAGGCGATAAACAAAGTGGGTGCTCATTAAATCAATATAGAAAAGTGATTCACCAGGTTTATTTGACGGTGGAAAGATGCTGTACTTTTACCCTTTTTTATTTTATTTATTTATTTTTTTTTTTTAGTGGTAAACACTAAGAACTTATTCAGATAGGTAAAAGTTATTTTTACTATCAAGTGAGGTGAAAATTTGTTTCATTTTATAAAAAGTATTTCTTGTAATTTAAAATGTCCGCCATGTATTCATGCGCCTTGTGAAACGTCACATGACTACGCGCATGCGTGAACATACATTTCAGTAAGAAACCGCTACCACGCGCTTGTGCGTATTGTAAACAAAGGCAGTAAAATGGCACAAAATAGTCCCAGCGTCCAGGGTTTAATCCCATGCAAACAGTAAATTTGCGACGGGTTTGAATGCCAGATTCGTTTTCAACGGCCTAAACTAGAATGGTCGGCGTTGTGTTACAGTTAAAATAAACATTTACTAAAACATAAACAAAATTTTATTATTTTATGTGAAATTTAATCAAATATTATTTTTATAAAATAGACATAAAAACAAAATTTTATTACTTTATGTGAAATTTAATCAAATATTATTTTTGTAAAATAGACATAAAAATAAAATTGTGTACAAAAGTTTCACATTGGTTTTCATGCCAATTTGTTTTACAATAAAAACTGAAGTCAAGGTTTTACCTGACATTGGTATGGCCAGATCAAGAGTCGTCCACGCTTCCATTATGCCAATTTAATCGCATCGCAACTGCTTATCTTTGGCAATCATGAGGGAAGTCCTTTGTCCCTTCCCCACTACCATCACCATTATTATTCTTATTACTAGCAGAACCCATTAACCGGCGTTGCCCGGTAGAAGCATGCCCCTCCAAGTTAAAAATGAAACTATAGTTGTTGTTGATGGCTGATTTCCAACGTCCTAATGTTAAGAACGGGTTATTTTTTGTAAAAATCAGTCTGTACAATAAAGGTAAAGCGACGATAGTGAAGTATAAATGATTTAAAACAACGCATGGCAGTTGATCGGCCATATTGAATAAAGGCTGCGGTGTTCATTTTGTGTACAATCCAAAATAGAATTTCATGGTTTCAGCCAATGAGAATAAGTGGAATGTTATGGTTGAGAAATCATTATTTTCGAATAGTGAAGTGCAATGGTAATTGTAGGTGTCTGAGTGTTGAATCCAGTTAATAAGGGTGTACGATCAATATAGTTATATATTTACCTGGTCCTTACTGGGAGAGTAGGAGGATTTTTTAAGTAGAGAGGAAAATACAAACTACTTCGTCTATAAATCTTAGCAATTGTGGTGATGTAGCTTATAGGAAGTAAGATAGAATTTTATTATAACGAATAAATGTATCTGTAACGGTGTTCAAAAGTTACATAAGATGGTGGGTAAAAGTTTAGACATAATAAATTTATATGTGGCATCTGTTATTGCAAACCTACCGTAATTTGGTCCAGAGGGGGATTTCTGAAATCAAATTATTATATATAGATTATTTGTGATTTTTTTTTTTTTTAAATTTTTACTTTGGGAAAAGTTCTGTCTACACTCTCCCCCAGTCATTTTTTTTTTTTTTTTTTTTTTTTTTTTTTTTACGACTTTTTGAGAGATTATCTAGATTAAACGATTTTTAGGTAAATGTTACCCCCCCCCCTAGACACATATACAATCTCAAAAAGTCGTTAAAAAATAATGACCGGGGGAGGGGTAGACTAAACTTTTTCCAAAGTAAAAAAAAAATCACAAATTAATAATAATAATAATGATGTTGTAGGTGGGGGATGAAAGACCCAACGTCAAAATGAAACTATCATAAATTTAAGTTCAAGAAATGAGGAATTGATTTACTAGAACGTTGTATGTAGTGACCACCAATTGATCAAAAACTTTTTTTTTTTTTTTTTTTTTTTAAGCTTATTAAAATCTGTTATTTCTGAACAACTTTTGGTTTTACCAGAAAGATAAAACCCTGAAGTTTATTATGTTAAAAGCAGAATAATATAATACTTTTCCATAATTTTTAATAATTTTAAGTTTTTAATTTTAAAAAAGATTGTTTGACCCAGTTTTCGCTAAATGTCAACAAAACAAATATTTTTTTAAAAGGTTTTGGAATCAAACTAACTTTTTTTATGCCTAAATAAAATTTACTATGATTGGCTATAAGAATATGCAAAAATATTAGAATATAATTACCTTATATTTAAGTATATTCAAATAATTTGATTATTTAGCACAATCTAAATATTTATTTAAGCATTTTCATGAATTTTAATATAACTAGACAGGCAAATAAATTTCTTTTTAAATAATTGAATTAAATTATAATTACAAACGCCATTTATTGTGAAATATGTTATTTTTAGCTTTATAATTTTTTCAAAAATAATAATTGATCAATCAAGCTTTTAATTTTTCCTAATACTTGTTAAAAGTAAAGAAAAACTGTTTTTTTTTCTATTTTTACATCAAACATAAATTTTTAGCATTATATTTCTCAGTTTTAATATCACTTTTAATTAGTTTTTAATTTCATGATTAAAATCATTTTTCTTTTCTTATTTTCCAATTAATAATAACCAATGAGCCACACTCTTTTTCCATAAACTAGATCATATTGTATTTTCCTCAATTCTTTATTGCATAAAGCAAGTTGGCAAAGACTTTTGTTAGAATTTGATGGCCCTTAAAAGAGCCGTTTTTGGTAACCCTCTGGGGGGGATGCAATTTTTTGGAATGTCACAACCATCTATGGAAACCCATGTCTTCATAATTATAGGTAATTTTCAAAAAAGGAGATAACTTTTTGTAAACCATAACGGGCTACCGTATCTTAAAAAACGCATAATATGCAGATACAATTAATACTTATAATTTTTACACCATTTATTTTTTAATTTTTGTTTTTTCGGTATCAATTTTTTTAAAGCATTCTTTATGTTCTGGTACATGAAAAGTTTACACATTCTAAAATAAAATTTTTAAAATTTATTTTTAAAGATTTAAAAGTATGCCTATTTTAGCATTTCCATAAAAAAAAATGTGATCCTCATCTGAAAGATAATAATTATTGATAACATATTCAATGAATCTCACACTTCAAAAGATAAAAAAAAATTAAACACATTTAAATTTCGGATTTTTTCGGAAAATTTTTTTTTTGTTTTATTTTTCTACACTCATTCACCCTCCTACCACAAAATGAGTGTGTGCTTAGTGGATCGCTTGGATTTTAAGGGGTTGAACATATGACAAATGGGAAGGTCATGAAGTCCCTGCAAATATATTTATACAATTAATATGAAAATCAGTTACACGCATATAAAGTGCATTCTTTACTTAATAATCGGTGAAAATTTTATATTGATTAAATAATTACCTGATTTTTGGTAGATTTTTAAAGACAGATTCTGTTACGAAAATCAAAAACACTCCATAAATTTGGCGGTCATTAGTTGTATGTGAAATCTTTAAATATTGATTTTTTTTTTTTTTTTTTAATTTATTTTAGTGTCCATACAATAATAATCCACAGAATTAGTTGAAAAAAGATGAAAAGGAAAAAATTGTAAATGAAGGCTCATGTGAAACTTTTTTAAACAAAACATTTGAATAAATATAACAAAAAAAATGTATTAAAAAAAAACTAACTAAATAAAATTATTATATATGCTATTTTTTTAAGTAAGTAGTTGAAAAAACATTTTTGTTTGAGACAAAAAAATAGTTGCATTTTTCTTTCAAAATTAGCGCCCCAAATTATCGCATGAAAAAAAAAGCCAACTAATTTTAGTAAAAGTAGAGGAACGTTCCTTAGATGAATCAGTTTTTCTTCATGATTGCCAAATCTTTATTTGTTTACACTAGTTAACACGTTGGTTGTATTTTTTTTTAAATCTGGAGCCTTATACTAATCCTCCTATCTCAATAGGATACTTAATTTTTTTATTTTTCAATTAAAAGAAAAATACATATAAATGAATCGATACAGAAGTTGTTTTTTTTTCATTTATCACACTTATAATACTATAAAAATAAAAAAAACGGGTTATAAAATTTATTGAAGTGGGAGTAGCATGGGATGCAGAGTTCCAATAATACCAGATGTTTTTTTTTCTTCGAATAAGTAACATTTTTAAAAAGTTTTATAGTTTATAGATTTTTTGTTTTCTGAATGCATTGCTCATCTTGAAATATTTCAAACACATTAACCAGTGTAAACAGAACCATTTTGAAAAATGTTTTCCAGTCACCAAAAGCCAACAGTGTTTACGCCATCGTTAAGATGCCTTGTTCTCTATTAACTGAGGTATGGCTTTGATCCCATGCAGTTCTAAGAGGTCTACTCTTTCACCCTTTGCCTTCTTCCTTTGAGAAGGGGTTTCATTGAAACATAATTTTTCAATGGCAGCCATCTTAAAGCTGGAAAGTTCTAAATAATCAATTAATTCAATAAACTATTTTGTTAAATTAATAATTAATGACTAAACCATATTGTAATAATTAGGTTATATTATATATATCATTAAATTATTAATTGAATTACCAGCATTAATTCGGTGAATTAATTTTTTTGAAAACGGCGAAACTTATCAAATGCTTCTGCTAGTAGACACACAAATGAAACATGGTAGTTAAAAATAAATTAACAGAAAAACTTTAGCAAATATTTATGAATGAACAATATTAGAATATGCAAATTTTATAAAAAATACACAAGTAGAATTTTAATAAAAAATGAAACGTATAAAGATTAGTGATTTTTATGCTAAATTGATATCATTTGCTGGGCAGAAAAAAGAAAAGTTTGAATTATCCCCCTTCGGCTAGTTCAACTTTCAGGTAGGACAGCTTTGCTGAAAGTAAACATTAATTTTTCTCAAATATGATTAAAACTTACTGTTTTTGATCTGTTTTTAAGCATTTTTAAATTGCTGCTGATGTCAATGGCAAAGAAAGACGACAAACATGAGAGTTAACTTCGTACATAATACATTAACTGGTTTATTGAACCATAAAAGGTACAGGTAATGAAATAGGGTTGATGAGGAGTACTTGGTTGGGTTAATACTCCAACATTAGCAGATTTGAAAACCAAGTTGATAGGTCTGATTGTTGAGGTTAGTTTTCCAACTGTCTTAATTGAATCAGATAGAAGACTGGCTGATTTGGTATGGCACTGCTAAGTTTGGATAAGCTGATCAATAAAAATCTGGACACAAAGGAGTAGAAGTAAAATTACATGACAATTTAGCAGATGTGTTGCTCTGAAAAGGCAGGTTGAATCTCACAAAAATGTAGAAAAGTTGCTCTGAAAAGAACGGGTTTATCTTGGAACGGACAAATAGAATGAGAAATGACTGAATAAGTAGGAAGGAAAATGGATTGTACTGCCAAAACCAATTGAATATTTTTTTATCTGCTCTCATTATTGATTATATCTGAAATCAAAATGTTTAGTAAATATAGCCAGGCTCAGTTTGGTTTTATTAAACAAGGTCCCCCCTCCACAAGTGAAAAATTCACTTTCACCAATATTTGTGCAAAATTTTAAAAAAATCCAAGGCATGGTTAGTGAGAAAAGTGCGAACAGATGTAGAATTTGAGGTAATTTTACACCTATAATGCTCCATAGTGGGGGCAACTAGAGTTAGCTCCGAAAATCCATTCTGGCAAAAATTTACTTTCACAATGACTAATGTTTGTGCAAATTTAAAAAAAATTCAAAGCGTGGTTATTGAGAAAAGTGCAAACAAACGGGAGTGAATTACTATGTCCGAAAACCAAAACAAATTTTGGTAAAAACGAATGACAATTTAAAAAAAAAAAGCCAAACCAAAATGAAAATAAAGATTGTTAGTCAGGAGGTAGTCTATTGATCATAAAGGTCCTTTGAGATGTGATAAATTTTTAAGAAAATATTTATGCTGCATATATAAATACTTCAACATAAGTTAGGCTCAAAGTCATTTTGGGTTTGTTTTATAATTCACAAAAGTATGAAAAAGTGGTCAAAAAGCAAATATATAACAAATAAATGTTATCAAAAGCAAGACAAGTTACTTTTCTACCTAACCGGATAAGTTTTTAGTGTTTTTATTTAATGTAAAACGTTTATTCAGTTCCAAAAATAAGTGTTGAGCACTACGTGAGAACAAGAAAAAATTAGCGCATATTTTTGAAGTCTCCACAATGACTTCAAAATAAGAAATAAAATAAAATGGTGATAGAAACCCACCCAATAAATGTTACCGTTACATTTTTATAAAAGCTAACCAGTTTAAAAATGCTGTGGTTGCCATGTTCATTGTCACAATGACTTTAAATAGAAAACCATCTCAAAGGCAGTTTTAGAATGCCAAAAGAAAGATAAATTAATTTTTGTTGTTATTTAGCACAATTACATTTTTTCCATCAAAACATTTCTTCTGTTATTATTGATTATGAGTGATTAGGGTTCACATTTAGAATTGAGGATAGCGGGTAGGGTTGCATGTTTTTGCCATGAAACACATTCTTTATAAAATTCATAAAAAATTCAATTATTTATTCTTAGTAAATACTGTTCCATTTTTAAGTTTTTATTTTTAAGCTTTAATGGTTTTACAAAAAAACAAATAAATTTTTCAAATAACTCATGGCCGATGTATCAGTTTTTTTAGTCGCATGCAAGCGACTCTATAAGTCACTCCGTCGGTCGGTCAGTCTGTCCGTAACACTTTTGTGCTTGGCCTTTTTGGTTAAGATCAAAGGTCTGTTGTTAATAGATGCTGTTCTTAGCTTTTTAAGCTTTTCTTGGTCTTTTGGCCAAAATCACAGTGTATGGGTCACTGCGGTTGAAAGCTTGTTTTCCAATCTCACACCTGACCCCTCGGTCTCCGTCGTGGTTCGACCGAGGGGGGAACAAACATTCTACGCCGAATGCCGGTCCGCACTTAGAGCGTTGCCGGGGACCAATGTCCTCGAACAGTCTAGGAACAGGCTTTATCGGGAGTTAGTGGGGCGTAGCAAAAAGGAACCGCTAGTGAAACGGACGGGGATGTCGTTGGAGGAGGTCCGCTCCCAGTGGAGTTGGGCACCGGGACGGAACTTTCTTACAAATTTGGAATTTTCCCTTACCTGGTGACTTGTCCGAAACGCACTGCCCCTCCTTGAGGAACTCAACCTTTACAATGAAGAAACCCGGGTCTACTGCCTGCGCTGCGACGAAGACATGAGAGAAACAGCCAGTCATGCCTTTTTCCGCTGCAGCAGGCTCAAGACCCTCCTAGGGTACGTCAACGAGGTAACGGCTCGCATCGATGCCAAGTGCTGGCTTGAACTCGACGAATCATATTTTGTGAAGAACATTGATCCGCCGCTGCCTAGGGAGAAAAGAATGGTTTTTCTAACGATACTAGCAGTAGCGAGGATGGTCAAATGGATCACACGCCTCAAGCGAGTCCGCGAAGGGATATCTGTTCCGGATCGGGATCTGATCATCTACTTTAAACATCTGCTTAAAGTAAAGATCAGATGCGATTGGAAGAGGTGGCCTTTGACAAGAGGTGGGTGCATGATGCTAGCTTGTGCATCTGACGAGGTGCCAAGTTTGAATTCGTGTTACCACCATAGGTATGGCACATGCAGTACTGGGTCCTACAGAGCCCATCCCGCTAGGTTAGACAAATAAAAAGTAAAGAGACTCTTGACTGGTGGTACAAATGAGATCCTGTCCCCCAATTGTTTGTTTTTTGGCACTAGAGAACCTTCCGAGGCTACCCTACCACTACCCCCCCCCTATCTTTTTGTTTTATCACCCCCTGGTTAACCCCTACTCAAAGGTCGCCGCCTAATATATTCCCCTTTTTTTGTTTTTAACAATTTATTTATTTTACTCCCTACACCCGATATGAATTCTTCCCAATCCCCATTAGGGATCTCCCCGCTTGTTTTCGGTGCCCCGGAAAGCAGTAGGCGATCTAACTACTTAGATTAGCTCAGGGAGGGACCTTACTAACAATGCACTAGGCAATTTTATTTTTTGTATATTTTTTCAAGATTTCCCACTCCCCAACATAAACTGTTTTTCTTCCAAATTCAAGAACTTTTTATTTTCCAATGAATTGAACTTTTTTCACACTCACACACACACACACATTTAAAAAAAAAAAATGCACACACACACCCACACACACACACACAGACACACAGAAATTATATATATATCCTTTTTTGCAAAAACGCTGGGGTTTTCATTAGTTAGCTTTAGAGTCCACAGAGTGAATGAGGTATTGTGGTAAATGTTGCCAGTCAAGAGTAAAGTCGCCAAAGACTCCAATTTTTACTTTAGTTACAAAGACCCTGCAACACTTCCCTCTCCAGATCTTATAGGGCCTTGTGCCTAAATTTGTTTTGTCTTTTGGAGATTTTACTTTTTTTAATTTTTTAATTTTATATTGGAATTTTTTTAATTGTAATTTTTTGTTTAAACGAAATAAATATCAAGATCACAGTGTAGTATCTGTTCCGGCAGATACTGCAAGCAAAGACATATGACCTAGGTCAATGTAGGGGCAACCCTTCATACCAATTGTCACCATCCAGCTCCCCTACTCCCCGGTGAGTTGGTCCCCATTTCCCCTTCACTCCTCACATTAAAAGTCGGCCTTGTGCCTAATTTGCTCAGTGGGGGAGCAAATAAATACCCTTTTCTTGGCCTTTTCGCCACAATCAAAGTGTAGTATCTGTTCTTACTACATGCTGTACTTATTGTGATATAAAATGAGGGATCATTTTTCTGTATTAATTTAATGTAAAATGATCACCCACTTTACAACCAGTCAGTCTCAAAGCCATTTGTCCTTCTCCAGATAATTCAAGTTGTTTTTGAAGGATTCCAGTTATTTTTTAAGCATTCTTAAGGTCATTCAATTCATCCTTAAGTTCATTAAAGTCATTCTAAGTCATTTACTATTTATTTATTAAAGTCATTTCAGCCCATTTTTTGGTCATTTTAGTTTATCTTTAAGAATTTCATGTCAGTCCTACATTCACGCATTCATTCATTACACGAGAGCATGCGACTAATGGCTATCGGTCTTGTTTTTTAGAGGATGGGGAAGAAAGTAATAATTTTTGCCTACACTTCATTACTAATAAAAAATGAATAAATTGATTTGGAAGTTTTAGATTTTTAATTAATAATTGGATGGGGTATGATTTATTAACAATTAAAATGATGCGATCAAATATGATTGCAGTTGTATGTTTGGTTATAGTCAGATTCTTAAGAATAGTAGAAATCAGAGTTTTTAATCCAACTCAGATTATTACTGAATATTGGAAGACTTTAAAGTAAGCAATCATAATTTTTGGAATCATAGGAGTCAGAGTTGAACTTTCTACTTTCTAACTGCATAACTCTGGTTATGTAATCACTCAACTTGTGCGTTATTAATAGTACTACCAGATTTGCCTGATTTTCAAATATGTTGAACACAAATTTTTTAATATGTACATATATTCTGAAATGAAAGAATATTAAAAAAATAAATGATCAAATTTATCTGAAACACTCTATACTATTATCTAAATATTACTAAGGCTCTGTGGATCTGCTTATATTGTCTGTTATATCTTTTTACCATGAACACTGGAGGATGTCATAAAATTACTATTCATCCATATCCATTTTCTAATTTATGTATTCATTTATGAATAATAATTTTGAAAAGAAGGAGAAGGAGATATGAAATAATATACTAAATCACCCATGACCTGTTGCATCAGTATTTGTCACATCTATATATTACTAAAACTCTGTGGACATATTGCATTTTTGTATCTTGTAACCATGCACCTAGATGATGTCACAAACAGCAAATGATATCATAAATTACCAATCATCCTTCCTGACAATTTAAAGTATTCTTTTGATACAGTGAAGTGGTTGATTTAGCAGCTAGTTGGGTTGGTCGGGGGTACTTTCATTTAATGGTTACTAATGCAGTGAGTTCATCAGAGCATATTCTGTGGAAAATAAGCGTCGTGATGCATCTCTGCAGCAATATGACTGGAGCTTTGGTAGACAGTGCAGAATTTAATAGATGAAAAATTCTTCTTTGCACTCTGTCCAAGTGTGACAACAGTACTCTATGCACAGGCGAATGGTGGCTTTCAAGAGATATAGGATGCTGACAAGTGTGATGTCTTCTTTCATTGCAACAGAATGTCAGGCTAGGGATTTTGAATGTTGAACTCTTGAGAAAGGTGTTATTGGTCATGATAAAGAATGGTTGGAAAGGTTCCTTATAGTTGTTAAATGAAAAGAGCTTTATTTTGGTAGCATTAAACGTAACCATCCATTTTTGGCCCCATTCAATAAAAGATTAAAAGTCCTGGTACAGGTTTGTGCTTGTGGTCATTTATAAATTGGTAAGTCATTAATTTTTGTAGTTATTAACTGTTAGCTATTTTTAAATAGTCCATTATCAACAACCATATAGATATGAATATAAGTTTGATTATCTATTTTTATATCTGTGTAATCATTGGTGAATATCACACCTGTGTCATCAACAGACCGTAACCCTATAAGTTGTAAAATATTTGTCACTAATGTCATGAATAAATTATGAATATTCACGCTCTATTTTTATAAGTATTCTGTATTTTATAACTAAGCAGTTTCTTATATATACTAGCAGGTCGTCTGGTGTTGCCTGGTCGTAAAATATCCATAAATATTCTATTTTAATTCATGAGATTTCTTATTTATTATTATAGAACCAATTCTTTACTGATTATTATCCAGTATATAGTAATGATTTCAAAAGTTATAAAAAAATATCTCTTGGGTACCATCCGCTAAGATCGAAACCAGAATATTTAGTGCTCCAGCCTTAGTTACTATTTATCTCTCCAGCCTCGTTATCATCTGGACTACCTACAGATGGATGTGAAAGGTTAAAAATTAAGCGACTTTGAGCTGTGAATGTTTAATTTTGCGCATGTGCAATAGTAACAGTAAGAGTAATGTTTTATTTGACTTATTCTGCCAAAGGAAACTGTTTTGTTTTCAATTTTGACCCTCCCTTAACAGCAATTTACCGACTAAAATACAAATTGAAAGTGTGCCACTCATCCAAATACCCTATATACCAAATTTCAACTCTGTAGACCAAATATTCAGAAAGGAATTTGCTAGAGACTTTTCACACACACACACACACACACACACACACACACACACACACACACACACACACACACACATATATACATATATATATATATATAATATTATTATCTCTATTTCCTTTTCGGTTTTATTAAGCTTTTTATATCTGGCTGAGTTTATTTTACTTGTAAATATTAGCTCTTTAATATTTATAATATATTTTAAGTTTACCATTTTGATTACCTTAGTAAACTTATTGTAACTTATTTTTATTTATTTTTTTTTATTTATATATATATATATATATATATATATATATATATATATATATATATATATATATGTGTGTGTGTGTGTGTGTCATTTATTTGTTTTTGTTTGCAATACTTTTGAATGAATTCAATTATTTATACAAAAGTGCATTTTTATCTAAATGTGAGGTGGGAATAATTTTACCTTTTACCAGTTTGGTACCCCCAATAGGGAGTGGCATATATACACATGACACATGCTTCGTTGTCTACGACTCATCCAAGTGAATGAATCTAGCGAGATTCAAAATTGGAACCCCACGATTAGAAGCCTAAACCTCTACCCTTGGACTATCTTGCGCGACTGCTGGATGTATCGCATTTTATGTAGATGTTATTTATTTGTTTTTGTTTGCAATACTTTTGAATGAATTTAATTATTTAGACAAAAGTGCATTTTTACATCTTTTGGTACCCTCAAATGCATATATATTGTTTAAAATATAA
This sequence comes from Euprymna scolopes, assembly GCF_053919585.1. NCBI lineage: Eukaryota > Metazoa > Mollusca > Cephalopoda > Sepiida > Sepiolidae > Euprymna > Euprymna scolopes. The sequence goes on from NC_136483.1 coordinate 119,423,591, forward strand.
TTATCCACTGACATGTGTTTCATTGCCTATATATAGAGAGAGAGAGGGAGAGAGAGAGAGAAGGAGAAACAAACAGAGATTGAATAATTTTGAGAGGATAGAAGAAAGTTCAGGCAGACAATTTTTGAGAACAACAACAGGAATTTAGTTAGGACAGGAAACCTTAGATTCGTCAAGGCCAGCAAGAATTCTAGCAACCTTCTTTGAAGTGATAATTACACAATCAAGAATCTCATCAGTTTTTCAAAGGAAAATCCAGAATCATTGATAAAAGAATTGCCAGTAAAAAGACGAGCAAAGAGATCAGCCTTATCATTAAAAGATGAAATGACTTGGAAATCATTAAAAAGGCGAGGAATAGCAGACATGCCACTATTAATAACGCAATTATAGATTCTCCAAAAATCACGAGAGCTGACCTTTTGAGATGAGATAGGCACAAACAACACTCACTCGTTAACAATGAGATTATATGTTCATATTATTTTCCTTAATGAAAAAATTTTTAAATATTTTTTTAGTTTTTAATCCTTAAAAAATTAATTAGAAAATAATGAACCAAAAAGAGTTTTGCAAAAACATGATGTTTCCTTAAAAAACTGTTACAAAGATATTAAAAAATTCGAACCAGGTTTATTTAAATCCCAACACAAAAAAACAAAAAACAATATTGAGTTGTCAACAAGATTATATTTTCATATTATTTTAATAAAAAAAAAGAAAGCCATTCTTAACATGTGGAAGGAGAATGTTTTATAACTGTTCTGTGCTTTCACCTAACAATATGAAGAAAAAGATATGAAACTTGAAAATACTGTTTAAAAATAGCATAACAAGTCAAAAGCACCATTCTTTTTTTTTAAATTAAGAAAAACAATATGAAAATATAATCTCTTTGTTGAGGATCGAGTGTTGTCTGTTTCTGTGTTGAGTTTTAAATAAACATGGTTAGTTTTTGTGTTTATGCACTTATGTTACCATGCTATTTTTTAAATAATATTTTCAAGTTAAATTGAAGTTTCACAATATCTTTTTGTTTGGTGAGAGTACAGAATAGTTACAACCCCCCTCTCCATGAATGGCTTTCTAAATAATAGCTACATTGTTTCAGTACGTTAACATAAGTGCATAAGTACCAAAAGAACTTTTAAATATTTTTTAAGTTTTTAATCATTAAAAAATTAATTAGAAAATAATTAACCAAAAAAAATTTTGCAAAAACAATTTTTCTTAAAGTGATATATTTTCATATTGTTTTTCTTAATTCTTTAAAAAAAAGTTATAAAATCTTTATAAAAATGTGACTGGCATGGTTGGCACCGAATTGTCCGTCCACTAAATTGGCCACGTCATTGAATTGGCAACACCCAAACGACCATGCCATCAAGTCGGCTATGCGGAAACGTCTCATTCCTGAATAAGGTAGACAGACAATGACTTTTCTAGTCCTCACATGTTTGATGGCCTCGGCCCTAATTTGTAAAACTATATTTGTTTCATTTTTGCAAATAAATAATTCAAAGTGTAGTATCGGTCTGTCTTCAATTAGATGAGAAATCCTCTTAGATTGAGAAAAGTTTTAATTTTTGTTTCAAGTCCACACAGTGTCTTTTGGGAGAGCTGGATTAGAAACTGACCTTGGGTCTAACTTTACCATGATATCCAAGTAAAATGGAAATATAGTGCTTATAATTATCTTTTACTCTATAATAAAGACCTATGTGTATTTGTATATTTATATAAATATTAGTAAATATAGGTTCTTCCAAGCTATCATGCAAAACTTAGTGAGTAAAACACATTTCTTCTACCTAAGAACAAAACCGTTTGAAGTGGTGAAGAGAAGCAAAAAAGCAAATAGCAAGTCAGACAACCACCTCAGAATACCACTATGCCTAAAATGAATTTGGAAAGAAATTCTGTACTCTATCATAAAAAAGTCCAGAGTGGGTATTCTTTTTACTTAGGTCATCAGAAATGATAATAATTTATACTAGCGGGACCTGTGGAAATTCCACAGGGGACTCATTCATATATAATGTATTGATGTTGGCACTTTGTAGGTGTTCAGTGTAAGCCATGCTTAGTTTCAGAACAGTTTCCGATGGTTCGTTGTTCTACACAAGTCCTGGAGGTGACTGGTTCGCAGTAGACAGTTCTCGAGTTGGAATCCACAGTTCAAAAGATTCTTCCCATGTTGACACGAAGAAAACATATGTGAAATTGCTACAGAAAGGTTTAATATTTATGGAGCAATTCTGGTTTCTGATTGGTTGGTAGCAGAATGTGAATTAATTTGATTCGTCAGTTCCTAGCAGCATCGTTTAGAAATAGAATCTCCTGACTGTGCAGGATCATATCCCATTATAGTCCGACTATAATAGGATGTGTCTCCTAGTGGCTTCGGCTGCAGGGAGACAGGGTAGAAGTACTCGTCAAGGATTCGTTCTTGACACTCAGCCCGACAGGTGAAGGGCCGGGAATCTTCCCAGCATCTGTCGGACTGAGATACACCACTTAGGTACTACCTAGGAGGTTCACGCTCCCAGGCCTTGCCACCGGGCTTTCCAGTGGGGCAAATTTATTGGTTGTCGCCTGAGGCGCCCCTACCGGGAAATGCCGACAGGGATACCCAGGCAATTTTTGTTGAGGCAAGAGTGCCCCTTCTTTAGGGGAGCTTGCCTGGTCTCCATCTTCCGGCCTTGTGCCACATTTTGCTGCGGTGGACAGCAAATAAATATCTACCCCATTATACTGCAAAAATATTGTAACATCCCCCCTACTTTTTATATTGAGGGAAGTCACTTTGGTTCATTCTGCTCTAAAAGAAATATACATTTTATATACATGAAAAATTAGAAATCATTTGGATCTTAAAATTTTAGCATGTAAAAAGACGTCATTTTTAATTTTGTTCAAATGTCAAACACAGATATATACATGCACAGAAAAGAGAAATAAAAGAAATGGAGTTTTATTTTTACCTTATAAATGGATGGGCATATGAAAAAAAGGAAGCCATTTCTTAAATTTGATTATGCAGTTTTGTTCAAAAACGCATACATATATACATATAAACGACTATACATATAACTATACGTGCAATATGTACCCGTTTAAAAAGAGATTTTTTTTTGTTACTTAAAACAATGCAAAAAAGAAATAGGACATTTTTGATAAATAAGAAAGAAAACTAATGTGCATAAAATAAAAGTCAATTGTAATTTATGCACGCCTTAAAATAAGCATGCAAAAAGTATTTATCAAACAGAAAATTTACAAAGAAAATGTTTAAAAAAAAGTGACTTTTTCACTTTTTTACGTTATTTTAATTTTTATTTTTTTATTTCAGTAAAAGTATTAGTTACGCATTAGTAGGTTAAAGTGTTAATACAAACAAAATGAATGCAGTTTAACGTCTTGCCCAGGACTTTTTTTTGTTGTTAATTATGTAGAAATTTATATACATACAGGCCCGTGAAAAGTTATTCAAAGTCAAATCCTCCAACAAGTTTTGAAGCGAGACGCTTTAACTTTATTCTTGTTGCAGGTTTCATGAATACATCAGCGATATTTTGTTCTGATGATATGTAATTCAAAATAATGGATTCCTTTTTCATCTCGTTTTTTATGAAATGGTATTTTCTATCTATATGTTTAGATCTTTGGTTAAATTATTGTGTCCTGTGCTAAGACAATTACTACGGGACTTTTAGTTAATTCTGGCTCTAAAATAGTATATTTAATAGGATATTTTTAAGGTAGAGTGCTTCCTGGGTCGTGTGTGTGATCGCGATAAATTCTACTTCACACATAGAGAGAGATACAATATGTTGCTTTTTAGATTTCTATGAAATAATAGGCCCATTTTCTGATAGTCTGAAACAATATCCAGATATACTTTTTCAGTCTTCGTCGTTTCCCTAATCTGAATCAGAAAATCCTAATTTTAGAGGATTTTTTGATTTTCTAAATACTAACTTCTGTTCTTTAGTTCCTTTTAAATAACGAAGGACTTGTTTAACTCTGTTTAAATCCTTCATTATCGGTCTTGATAATTTTTGTGACAGTTTTGTTACTGTATAGCATATATCAGGTCTCGTCGCAGTCATTAAATATACAAGACTTCCTATTTCTCGGTATAATTTATCATCTATTATTTCAGATTTTGTGTGTATATTTTTATTAATATCATTTTCGACTGGTGTAGAGCATTTCTTGCACTCCCCCATCCCAAATTTTAATAGTATTTTGTCAATGTATCTCAACTGATTCATTGTAATAAATCCTTTTCTTTGAGTAAATTTTATCCCCAAAAACCAGGATATTTTGCCAAGATCGGTCATTTTAAATCTTTTACTTAATTTGTTCTTAACATTGGTCAACATTATGTCACAATTTGATGCAATTAAAATATCATCGGCACATAAAACCAAAATTAGTAGTTTATCGTCTTTGTGTTGGATATATAAACAGGGGTCTGCTGGGCATTGTCTAAATTGTTGTTTAATCATATAATCATGAAATACTGTACTCCAACACTGAGCACTGCTTTAGACCATATAATGACTTGTTAAGTCACGACACGCTATTTTTATTTTTCATTATAAATCCCTCTGGAGGGGTAATATAAATTTCACAGTCTATTGGGGCATTCAAATAAACATTTTTTATGTCCATTTGATGGATGTTTAGGTCGTATTGCAATGCGATTTGCATTAAAATTCTGATTGTCGTTAGGTTTGTGGTCGGAGAAAAATATTCTATACCGTAAATCTGAGAGTACCCTTTAGCAACAAATCTAGCTTTGTACTATTCAACGCCTGATGCTGTAGTCTTTTTTTAAAGACCCATCTTGTAGAAATAACATGTTTATCTTTTGAGAGAGGTACTACTGTATAGGTATTATTTTCAGTCAAAGCATCTATTTCTTTTTTCATGGCTATTTTCCATTCATTACAATGTTCTGAATTAATTGCTTCGTTAAAGCTTTTTGGCGTATTTTCCATGGAATAGCAATAGTTGATTTGATAATCTTTCATATTGTCGACCACTAAAAAATCGGGCCGTTTTCTATTTCTTTTGGGGTATCTGTCGACTTTAACATCATTATCATCATCATCATCATCATGGATACTCTTGTCCTCGCCATCTTCATTTGTTTTAATAATTTGAGGAAATATAATTTCATCATCTTCATATGACAGGGTTTCATCTTTAAAATTAAACGTGTCTGTGAATTTTACACATCATATTTTTTTATTTTATTTTTCTCTGGAAAAATACTAAATTGGCTGGACTGTTTTTATCGTATCAGTTTTAATATTCTTTCTGCGGTAGAAAACTAAATTTAAGCCAAATGCATGTATTTGGTTCAACTTGCTTCGCATATATAGATAAAAAGAGTTCAAATTTAACTCTTTTTATCTATATATGCGAAGGAAGTTGAACCAAATACATGCATTTGGCTTAAATTTGGTTTTCTACTGCAGAAAGCTTCATATAGGGTTTTAGATAGTGTTTTGTTAAAGCACCTGTTACGTATATAGGCAGCCACCATAAGTGTGTATGTCCAGAGGCTTTTGAGGAGTTTTGATTCAATGAGTAGACATCTTGCCATTTCAAAAAGTGTCTGCCATGCTTTTTCTGCAGTCCCGTTTTGGTGTGACGATCTAGGGGCCTATTTTTCATGCTTGATACGATGGTTAATTAGTAAAAGTTCAAAGTAGTGAATTCCATACCGTTGTCAGAGCGAATACACTTTACTTCACCATAGGGAGCCATGTCGGCTAAATATTTTTTAGTTGCTAGCAGAGTATCAGATTTGTTCTTTAAAAAGTAAACCATTATTAAACCTGAATGGTCATCTACAAAATTCAACACATATTTATAATGTTCTCTGGCCATCGGTTCCACAATGCACCAGTGATAGGATTTTTTTGGCCTTCTTGTCTGGTATCTTGTTTTGATAGTTTGTCATTTTTCCCTGCGTACAAATCTTATACAAGTTTTTTGGTGTTTTTATTTTCATTCTATCAACTACAGTCGGCAGTTTTTTGATATCAGGAATATTGCAGTGCCCAAGAATTTTATGTCATGTCTGTGAATCATGGCAGGCGGTTTTCAATGGGACTACGCTATTTAAATAATATAGTCTTCCATTTTCTTTAATGTTGAATACAGTTCCATTCGGGTACACCAGTTTTGATTTATTGGGGCTAAAGTTTATATTTGCACCTTGTTCAGAAAATATATTTTGTTTAAATTTCAGGATTAGAAGAGCATTTTCTAGAATACAGAAACATAGTTCACCTTTATTGTTCCTCTTTTCAAAATATCATTTACTCGACTGCCATCAGCAAGTTCTACAAAATGATTTTGAGGCTTAAAGTTGGGATCAAAATTGATAAAATCAGATTCCTTTGTAATCACATGTGCCGTTGCACGATAATTGACCAGAAAATTATTGTTTGTTGAAGCATTAAACATACACGAAAATAAAAATGTATATTCGCTAATGGAACTCTCCACATTTTTAATGGATTCGCCCTTTAAAGTCCTGTATCTACATTGGAAACTTGTGATTAGGCCGTCCACAATTATAGCAAATAATGTTTGTACTTTTCTTAGGAGAAAATTTGTTCTTGGCAAAGTTGCGGTTTTTATTCCCGGCATGAGTAAAATTTACTTTTGGTGTTTTTATGTTGTTGTTCTGAAAAAGTTCATGATATTTGTAGATTTGTTTTTTTCTGTGATCATTTTTTCAGTTTCCTTGTAACTTCTGAGTGCTACCTTGAATTGACTAAAAGTCATGGGTTTTTCTTTCTGGGTTATCACAGTGGAAAATGGCTTGAAATCACTCGGTAATCCCTTAAGGACCATGGAAATTAACAGACTGTCACCAGGCATTTTTAAAGAATTTGCAGTCATTTCGGCTCTTATAATATAATCTGTAATGATTTTGGCTTACATTCGTTTTAGAGAGGTCAGTTCAGTATATAAAGAAATAATTTTGGGTTTTTCTTTCGATAAATAATGCTCTCTCAATATGTTCAATGCTTTGCAGCCATCATCTAGGGATTCTCTCATTACCAGTGATAGACTTCAGTCATCTAAGCACTGTATTAATTCTGCAAAGACAGTTGCATTTTTTGGATTCATAGATATCCTAGAAATTTCACTTGCCACAATTCGAATTTTGATTCGGATCTATCGAAATAAAGACACACGCTGGGCCCATAACCTCTAGAAGTGTAAGCCATGTTTAGTTTCAGAACAGTTTCCGATGGTTTGTTGTTCTACACAAGTCCTGGAGGTGACTGGTTTGCAGTAGACAGTTCTCAAGTTGGAATCCAAAAAGCAAAAGATTCTTCCCATGTTGACACGAAGAAAACATATGTGAAATTGCTACAGAAAGGTTTAATATTTATGGAGCAATTCTGGTTTCTGATTGGTTGGTAGCAGAACGTGAATTAATTCGATTCATCAGTTCCTAGCAGCATCGTTTAGAAATAGAATCTCCCGACTGTGCAGGATCATATCCCATTATAGTGCAAAAATATTGTAACATGGAGATGCTTTGATATTATTGTAGCTCTTTTGTTAAAACTGCAAAAATATTTATCTAAGTTAGCAGGGATGCCCGATGTAGCCCGGTCATAAAGTATGCTTAAATATGATATTTTAATTCTTGCAGATTTCGTATATATTATTATAGTTAATGTTCTGTCGATTTCTATATTATAAAGTTGCGATTTCAAAAATAAAAAAAATATATATTCATATGACTTGGGTGCATCAGGTTGAATCAAAACCGAAATCAAAACTTATGAAAAACATATGTATATGAGTTCCTTCAGCTATAATCGAAACTGAAAGCAAAACTTATGAAGAATTCTTGATAAAATTATTTATAAAAAAAAATAGATTACTAGAGCTATAATCCAAACCGAAACCCAAACTTATAAAGAATTCTTGGTAAAATTATTTATAAAAAAAATGGAAGTCCATAACAATTAAAGACAGTCACTTGGATGTAATTGTGACACACAAAATAAATAACACACACACTTATCCTATTAATATATAGATATGAAACATTAAATTATAGATGTAATTTCATTATTTTATATGACTATTTTAGTAAACACATCTGGATAAAAAGTGAAAGTGAACACTGGCGAAGTATAATTCATTTTTTTTGTTTTGTTATTTTTGACAGACAATGTAGTTGAATATAGATTAATTTATGACATCAACTTTCTTAGTTCTAATTTTCAACCTCAAAAATAAATTATGTTAATTATGTGTTTTAGTCTTGTGAACCTTTTCTGCATCCATCTTTCATCTCGTCCAATTTGAGACTGGAATGTCCCACATTATAAGCACACTAGTTATGTAACTCTGGCCGCTAAAGTCTGACATTTAAAAATTGTTAAAACGTTATTCTCCTAACTAGTATGCAATCTCCATCATAAATGATGGTGAAAAAACAATTATGCTCCATCAGTGTTCACACCAATAGTCATATAAAACCATAGAATTAAGTAAATTTTTTATATATAAATTATTATTATTATTATTATTTCTGATGATATATGCAATAGAAAAACGTTCGGTTTTGTCATGAATTAAAAAGAAAGTAAAGAAAAATCGGAGCTTCTACACTATCAGAACGAAATTTCGAAAATTATAAAACTTAATTTCACATGAAAACAATGGTATCTACATATTCCTCATATTTTAAGATGATTATATCAAAAAATTATGAAAATAGACTGAGTAGAAAATTATTTATTAAAGAAAATAGAATTTGAAGAAAATGATCATATTTGCTTATGTAAGACACAGGAAAGTTTAAAAAGGAGGTAATTTCCTCCTGATAATTCTTCATTATTAATTCAACAGTTGCAAAAAGTTTGCATATATGTTATTTTTACGTTATTTAATTTTTAGGCGAACAGTTATTTTTACATTAAACAATTTGCAATTATAAAAAAATCTTCAATGAAAACCAAACTCAGAAACACTGCATAACTATGGAATGTTTATTTTGTTAATTGTTTTACGTTAGTCACATTAAACATTTACAGTTACTTCCTTTGTTGATGTTTTTGTTTCGATTTATTTTATAAAAACAAGATGGCTGCAATTTTTCACCTACTAACATGACTAAAGTTTTTTTGTTTTTTTTAAATAATTCAGTGATAGTCAGGTAATTTCGGCTGCATAATTTAGAAGCTAACATTGTAATTTATTAGAATTGACAAAAAAAAAAAATCAGCAGAAACCATTGTTTTTATCTGAAAACTCCATTTATCGACTACAAAATTTTGTTCTGATAGTGTAAAAGCACCGAAAAAAATCTATATAATTTATATACTTATGATGAAACGAAAAATGTCATACTCCAAAATTAACGTAAATTGATTAAGTAATTTTATTTTTAACCGAGAAAATAAAATTTTATGGGGAATTGAAAAATGGCTGTTTTGTCCATTCTTTTGAAAACATCTAAAAAGAAAAAAAAAAAAGAAAAAAGAGAGAAAGACAGCATAATTCAAATTTGCAAGATTTATGTTGTAATGCCTATGCATTCTTATTACTCACTTAAAAATGATTTTCTTTTTAAAAATAAAACTACTTGATCAATTTACGTAATGTTTTTAATATATTTTTGTTTTGTCACGATATGTACATCATACAAATTTTTCTTTTTTCTTTTTTTTTTTGTAATATAGGGAGAATTTTTTTACAAGAACAAAATTATCTAACGTTTACTTTTTATTTAGAGTGAAGGATTTCTTTAAGAATTCATTTTAGACAAGGATAGTTGTTTGTCTTGCAATTTGCTTTCTCATTCCCCCTTCCTCACTACGTGAAATGATTTCATCTAAAGGCTAAAAAAATGCACATTTTTTACTCACTAACCATGGGATTTATGCCTTATATTTATTTATATGAATTATACAAATGAGTACACATTAGTCTTTATTAGTGAGTCTCTCTGGTCTATATATATATATATATATATATATATATATATATATATATATATATATATATATATATATAAATTGAAGTAATTCTTTCAAATAAAATAAAATCATAATTTTTAATAATATTTTCAGTACTTTTATTCAATAAATACTATAATATTGAAATGTTATAAGAATTAAAATATATATAATAGCCGATATAAGATAGCTACAAACACATTCAAATAATTTAATTTCTTTGTTATTTAAACAAATATACTTAGCATATGTATTATATTAAAAATGTCGTCAGCAATAAACACAATTAGGACGATAAGATAAGTCAGTTTTTTTATTATTTATTGATTTTAATTTATTTACTAATTTTAATTTATTATTAATTTTAATTTCCTTATTTTAATCTGCAAAGAGTTTTTCATAATAAAATCTTTTTGCAAATTAAAATGATAAAATTAAAATTAAGTTTTTTTTTTGCCAAATTCTTGGTTAAAAATTATGAATTAATATAAGGGTTTTCTTGGTCTAAATATTATTGTTTTGCAGTTTTAAACAACCAGACGAAAGTGCTTCATTTATAAATAGATTAAATATGACTAAATTATTCATTTTTCTTTTTCTATTTATAACTTAACAATCTCCATAAGTAAAAAAAAATATTAATTCGAATTCACTTTGGAGTGTTATAGGCTTTATCATAAATCTCTAATTTTTACAAATTAATCTATAAATACTAATTGAAAATCAAACAAAGACATTTTGCAAATATCTGTTAGGAGGGTGGAGGGCAGCTCAATGTATTTAAGTCAATACAGATCTGTCTTAATCCGATTTTGAGAAACTTCATCAATCCTGTGATTATCATGTCATTGTTGATGTAAGTTTCTCACTATTTTCATTATTAAGAGAAAGCTGGGTTTTTTTTAAAGGATTACACTATTTTACCCTCAAATTAAAAAAACTTTAACTTTAAATTAAAAAAGATCAACTTCAAACAAAAAACCCCAAAACACTCTAGCTAATGTACAGGAGGGTGGTCTCGTGAGGACAGGACATGTATAGTAGACTATCTAAGCATGTAAAGCTGTAAATTCCTAAAATGTTTTGTAACAAATGAAATGAAAATAAAACCCTTTTGTAACAACAATATTTATTTATTTGAGTGACCTAGATGCAGGTAGCCGAAAGTTAAGACATTGTTAGAGCATAGAAAAGAATTAAGTAAGAATGTTACTGACACTTTTTCTTCAAGTTGTATTTCTTCCAGTGGAGAATGGCCTTAAATAAATAAATAAAAAATAGACTACATGGAATGAAATCGAGATATGCCAAACAGATTGCTACTTTGATCTAACTTTGAAAATCCTGGCTCCTCATCATATATTTATGTACATCAGTGATGACTCTGGATCATATATGTTGTCAGCCAGATAATCTTTAACCAACTTTACTATAGGTATTACAAATTAGATGCTAAAAGGATTCTTTTAGTCTAACGAAAATATATATTTTCTAAATCAGGGCAAAAAAAAAAAAAAAAACGATTTTTTTGGTATTTTAATATTAATTTTACAATTTAAAAGAAAAATTAAAAACATTTTTTTTTGAAACATAATTTTTCAGAACTATTTCAAAAGATAATTAAGTTAATAAATTGGATTTATAAAAATGATTATTTACATTCCATAAACAAATTAAAGAACGCTTGCGTAGTTGAGAAAATAAATTAGGGTTGCTTAAATGCTTGAAGTAAAACTTTTAAGGAAAAGAAGACAAAATAAAACAGATATTCATAAAAAAAAGACAAATTTTAAAGGATTTGAAATCAGTTATATTTTCCATAAACACAGTAAAATTCCTGTTTGAGACATAACCTTCATAAATATGTTGTGGTCTCATGTTACTGCTTCTTTGTTTACATTGGAGCAAAACAATCCCATATATGAAAAAATATATATTGTAACATATGCGATAAAAGGTGGTGGATTTACGTGATAAATAGACGTAGGGGTATGAAAGGAATTTATGGGAAAGCAAAACCCAAGTATTCTATCGCACATGTAACACGGGTAAAAAGAAAACAAAGGAGATACGGGAAACGAACACAATAAAAATGCGAGAAGAAACGAAGCAAAACACCAGTGATAATATTTTCGAAATTAAATTTTATTATGAAACACTAACCTACAATAGGGAGGGGATAATGAGATTAAGTAAAAATAAAAAAAAACAAATTATAAAGATGGGGAGGGGTATCTTTGTATACTATTCAAAGATGCCAACGAGAAATACATCAATATAAGAAAATATATCAGTCCAAACGAAACAATGGCAATATGAACTCATTGACTTAAATATATGAGAGAGCTGTAACTCACGGTTCTTTTTATGCTTCTTTTCTCTTTTTTTTTTTCTTTCAACTTTCAAAGCAAACTTTAACCTTCATTTTATTTGCCTCGGGCAAATAGTTCATAACACGCAGTATTCCTATCGTATCCATTCAATATTTCGGTTATTCTTGGAGTATCCTGTCTCCTGTGTTCGTGAAATTAACATCCTGTATTCCAACGACGCCAGCTTGTTCTCCCAAGCATTATTTCTTTCCTTTCACTGTTGATATGGAGTTCCTCCCAGGCATTACTTCGTTTCTTTCACTGTTGATGGAGGGGGGTTATCCACATCTGTCGCTGAGTGAAGCGATGGAAAATTTTCCACGTGCGCACGCCTTGGCGCACCGGCCAAGTAGTAACTGCTGTACCAAAAGGTTTTCTTCCTCTTCCCCCCCCTCTGTCTCTCTCTCCTCTTCTTAGTACATTTCTTAGCCCTTTCTTTCCTTTATTCTTCGTTGCCTAGCAACCCGCATGGATCGATGGGTTTCTGAGCAAATGACCCGGTCATCGGCCACCTGATAGCCTGGGTAATAGACGCCTCTCCCATTTCTCTCCTTCTCTTCTATACTCACTGTCTCTTTCTCTCTCTTTTTAGGTTTAGCCTCTCCCTCTTTTTTCCTATACTCTCTTTTTCTCTCTCTCTTGGAAACTATGTTCATTTGCCTTTGGTAAAATAATAAAATAACAACCCCCCCCCCCCCGATACATTTCTCGTTGGCCCAAAATGAAATATTTCAATTTTTAATTAATTACGTAATCCAATTTATGGGTTACATCACAATATACACTTTGGTTCCCATCAACGTCCAACTACCTATTCCAGTATATATATATATATATATATATATATATATATATATATATATATATATATATATATATATATATATATGCCACGATCATGTGTACTAAAAATAGCAATGACCGTTTTTTATACAACAAAGAAAAAACACAAATCTAAATTTTTACAAACTAAACAAAAACAAAGGACTATTATTTCAAACCTAGATTAAAATAAATATAGTTAATAAACACTGAAAAACACTTTTGACTGTAAGTAATATGGTGTGAAATTTATTATAATCATTCATTTGTTTATCCAGCCAGTGGATTGTAAGTAAATGACTGATAATAGTTAACTACCCTTGAGCTTCCAGTCACCAGCTCCTGCACTCCTTGACATCCACCTACCAGCTTTGATTCCCGTCAACGTCCAACTACCTATTCCAGTGCCCACTGACATCCAGCATCCAGTTCCAGTGTCCATCAACGTCTGGTTACCAGTTTCCAGCATTAGATCCCATCTATACGACTCTGACCAATCTGAGGCATGTCATCCTACCACAGGGATGCAAGAATCTCAACCCCAAGAGAGACATCCGTTCTTGCTGATTCTGATATCCATTGCCATACTTTTTACCTTTTTCTTGATAAACAATAAAACACAATATCCTATCGTCCTTAACCGACCATCTGTGTTTGTCATATCTTCTTTGCTATTGCTCTTCCCTCCTTGCTTTGTGTCTACCTTTAGTAGTTGTATGGTTGATTGGCACATTCATCCCTTTCTTTAATTATAAAGGAGTCTATGATATTTGAATAAATATTCAAATGTTATTGATAATACTCTCTTTTATAGTATGATAAAATGAAGTGCATTCAGATATCTTGTCAACATTCTCATATCAAGTTATCATGGAAGGAGTATAATTAATTAATTTAGTAAGTATAATTTTCATAAAGGAAAAAACTGCATCCACAGAGAGGAAAAACTGCTAAAAATTTTAAATTGTCGTCTGCTAGTCTTTACAATTTAAAACTGGCATGTAACTCAAATCAGCCAATGAAATGATAATATGAAGGCCATCATTCAAAGCATAAACAAAAAAGATTGTCTTGTTATTATTTTCAAACGAAATGCACTAAAATTTTGAAACTGTTAAAACAACAAATTTTGCAAACTTTATTTTATACTGAATTCTTATTTTAAATGATATAAGTCCATTTTAAAAAATAAATTCTCAAATCATCACTCCTACAAAACACTCGTAAAACCACACAATTGCCTAAAAAGCAGAACCCTTGTTGCTGTGTGTCGAATCACCACCTCTATTTAGTAAGCAAACAACAGATTGATGACAGAAACAGTCACATGACCGATACATCATGAGCATGTGATCGACTTCCATTTTTTTGTTTTTATCACAATTGAGAGAAACACCTAAAACTTAACTTTTTTTTGCAACAAAACATTTTGATTTCGAATTAAGACTGTTGTATATACAAGCAATAAATACTTCAGACATATTTGCTTGTAAGAAATCTGGTCTGAAATTAATTGTGAACATTTTACTTCAATCAAGGTTTATATCTGATCCCAGTACTATCGGACTTGAAGTCGCCTATACTTCTGATTTGCCTAAAACTTTTAGATAATTTTATTGTTTTTTTTTTTTTTTTTTCCAAATAAATATGTTTATTTTCATAAAATTCTTAAAATATATTATCTTTAAATAATTTTTTATTTACAGCTGTTTTTTGAACGTTGGCAAATTTCAACAGCTACCTTCAAGAAATTTTGGATGCCGCTGATTAAAAAAAATTCAGCAATGTCATCTGGATTCGTATTTATTATGTAATTTAAATTTGAAATCTTTAATTAATTTGTGAAAATATTCACATTTAAGGATGGCAGTTAACAGTTATGCCAGTTTTTGGGTTTCACTTTAGGGTGTTTTGTAAGGAGAGAAGTATTTTTATAGATGAGTGGGATTCAGAGAAATATTTTCATTGAAAATGTTTGCAGGGTTTATAATCAAATATGAGAAAATGAGAGACATTGTCACATGGTAGACAAAACAAAATAATTGGTCCAGAAGGCATATATTCATAAAAAAGATATTTTATATGTTTTAAAATAGAAGTTTACAGCAATAGGAAAAACATAGAATGTTCTTAAATATTGTTAGAGTTCATTAGCTGAGACATTAAATATTTTTAGAGTTCATTAGCTGAGACATTAAATATTTTTAGAGTTCATTATCTGAGACATTAAATATTTTTAGGGTTCATTAGCTGAGACATTAAATATTTTTAGAGTTCATTATCTGAGACATTAAATATTTTTAGGGTTCATTAGCTGAGACATTAAATATTTTTAGGGTTCATTAGGTGAGACATTAAATATTTTTAGGGTTCATTAGGTGAGACATTAAATATTTTTAGAGTTCATTATCTGAGACATTAAATATTTTTAGGGTTCATTAGCTGAGACATTAAATATTTTTAGAGTTCATTAGCTGAGACATTAAATATTTTTAGAGTTCATTATCTGAGACATTAAATATTTTTAGGGTTCATTAGCTGAGACATTAAATATTTTTAGGGTTCATTAGCTGAGACATTAAATATTTTTAGAGTTCATTAGCTGAGACATTAAATATTTTTAGGGTTCATTAGGTGAGACATTAAATATTTTTAGGGTTCATTAGCTGAGACATTAAATATTTTTAGGGTTCATTATCTGAGACATTAAATATTTTTAGGGTTCATTAGGTGAGACATTAAATATTTTTAGGGTTCATTAGCTGAGACATTAAATATTTTTAGGGTTCATTAGCTGAGACATTAAATATTTTTAGGGTTCATTAGCTGAGACATTAAATATTTTTAGGGTTCATTGAAGAAGTCTGAATTAATTAAACGCTGTGTGTTACATCGGTCAGAAATTGTTATCACAAATTCTCTGCTCATTCTTAATTCATCGAAAGTTGTTCATAAGAGTCAATGTTCAATTGATTCTGTATTAATATGATAGTCAATAAGAAAGATTGGAAATATTTCAATGAATAAAGTTTATACAGATTGACAGACGATAATAAATCGATGAGTTGTTTGTGCTTGTGTTTGCTAATGTTTGTGTGATTGCTAGTGAAGAGATGTTCCTCAGAGAAATGCCCACAGTGATGCGCCCAGCAACACCGATCCATATATTTGTAGTAAGTTTATGTTTACACATTGACATACAAAATCAAAATGCAGAAACATGTTTGTATACATGTTGTCCGCACATACACAATCCTGAATAAAAACAAATAATTATATTTTGAACCAATCAGAAAACTTTCTGAATTTATTTAAAATGGTCTTTCTGGGAGCCACCTAAACCCTTTAAAAGCCAGATTTTTCTTCAATAAACCAGTGGAACCCAGTTGACCCAAATTTACAGATGGGTTTCACTGGGAACTCCACTGGGCGCCCATCTCTGCAACATCTTTCTCCACCCACACAAACATTAACAAACACACAGACACACTCACAACTCATTAAGTTATCATCGTCTGGCAATCTATATAAATTTTATTCATTGAAATATTTCCAACCCTTCTCACTGAAATATTTTACTAACATTGACTCTTAAAAAACATCTTTCAATGAATTATAATTTATTTAAGTGATCAGACATGCTTTGATAATGATTTTCCTGACTTCTGAAATTCACGGCTCTTAATTAATCAGTCCAGACTTCTTCTAATGTCTCAGTTAATAAACCTCTAGTTTTTACAAGAACTCTAAAATTATTCACGAACATTCTATGTTTTTCTAGTGCTGCAGACCTTCCATTTTAAACATATATAAATTATCTCTTTTAGTCAGGTTCCTAATGGCACAATTTTAACTTTTGTGGGAACATTTTCGAGATTTGCAAACCTATACATTTTTGGAAAGGTTTTTGTCTCAGGAATAAGAAAATCAATGTTTGTATTTGCTCAGATGCGTATATGGCGGCCATATTGGATTTACAAAATGGCTGCCATAAGATGTATGTTTTGTAATATCTCGGTTTCTAAATAAGCTGGAACACTGATTTAAACTACTAAACCTACATTTTTTCAGGGTCCAGGAAGCCAATGGTGGTAGTTATAAAATTTTCCCAGATGTGTATATGGCAGCCATATTGGAATTTACAAAATAGCTGCTGTAAGATGTACCTTTTGTAATATCTTGGCCTCTAAATAAGCTGTAACACTGATTTTAACTGCTAAGCCTACATTTTCAGTGTCAAGGAAGTCAATGGTCCAAGTTATCATTTCATCTTTTGTAAACCACCCCCCATTGAAACACATAATTCACCATATGGGTAAAAAACTTAACAACCCTGGCAGTTAGTCAGATACTAAATGAGAGTTATTTTTATTGAAATGCCTTTTAACTGTAAACTTTGAATGTTTGTGTAACCATCTTAAACATAATGAGATGTTTGATCATAGTATATGCATAATCATCATCATCAACATCATCATCAACATTACTTTCATACATCAAAGCTTGGGAATCTTCATCGTTTTCGCACTGGCTGCTGCACTGACACGTGTCAGTACAGGCTAAGTCTTTAGACCTGCAGGAACATCTGCTAGAACAGTCAAATATACATTTGCATGTGACCATTTCAAGGATGGCCTAAGGGGCTGGGAGGACCTCTGTGGTCATTGGTTTCAGGATGCCATCCAATTGTTTGAAGTACCTATTTTCGAGGGGATCCAGTTGTGAAATCTACAGAGCAATGGCTGCTTGTGCCCATACCTTTGCTTGGACATGGACTCTTAAAATATGCTGCTTTAGAGCTCCAGGTGTTGGAGGGAGCCTGTCACTTTCTGCCCTATGCTTGCAGAACAGATGCCATCGCAGTTCAGAGATTGTTTTTATGTTGATCCATTTTGGCAAGTAAGTGCACATGCAAAGGACTCCAGTGTTGACAGCATTCCCTCTGTCACTTCTGCTTCATCCATAAGCATTTGCAGAGCATTGACAACATTTGTATCTGCTTTGAGGTAGGTCTGCAGCCAGGTTGTCTTGCATATACAGGAGAACCTCACTATGTTGTCAGCCCCAGTGAATGCATGGAAGGCTGACAAAGCTCTTTCTTTACCTAGAGCTCGCCACATAGGTTCAATTTGTATAACACCATAGGCCATAGAAATTGACATGTTTTTCAGCAATAGGTCACAGTTTGCTGTGACTGGCACTAAAGCATCCGTATCTGGGGAGAAAAATATTAACAGTGCATCAGGTGGGTTTCACTGTGAAGCCAGCACAACCTGGTGGATCAGCAGCGTGTCTGCTTCTTCATGGTTATTTACTTCAAAGACCAGGTCTTTGTTGCTCCTTAGTGTATCCAGAAGCAAATGTGATGATCAGCTTTGATAATCCCCTGTTGAACTCTAGAGTTTGGGCAGCAAGATAGTCAATCAGATCAGCCTTCATCTTGGCATGGGAGAGGAACCTCCTCATTGGGATGTGTTTGATGTAAATGTCATCTCTGACTTGATACTGAACAGAACCTTTTCCTTGTCTTCGTTTATCTCTGATTTCACTCCTCAGAGAATCTGCTTGCTATGTGTCAAAAATGAGGATGATTTCATCATAATCTCATGTTAGTTGTTTCAGTCTGTCATTGAAACAACCACTCAGATTCTTGACTGTCACTTTTCTTGCTCAACTTCTGCACAAGCACCATGCTATCCACTAGTGCTATTTACCGACTTGGCTGATCAATAGATGTGGGCTCTGTAAATCCTATATCCGTTGCATCTTGGTGGGTTGATGGCAAACTGTTTTGACCTCTAGGTAGCCTGTGGTTTTGACTTGTTACAGTGAATCATGTCTACATGGTAGGGTGTGACTGATATACTCTTGCATCACCTATGATCAAAGGTTCTGCAGTAGATTCTTTAGAAGGATCAACTTTCTGGTACACTGCCATGATGGTTCCGTGGGTGGTTCCCTTTCCATCAGGTGTGTCCTCTGCAAAATCTGTGTTATCTACTGTGAAAAACACAAAGTTCCTCTTCTTAAGGAATGGTGGTAAATAGAAGCCTTGGTATGCTCTAGTGTTTTCTACAAAAGCATTTGCCAGAGCAGTTTCCATGAGAAGGATACAGCAATGTGAAATAGCATAGTCAGGAGCATTGAGAAGATTCAACAACTTCTTGTTGTGTATGTCATGGTGGACAGTCAGTGCCAGTCCCAGAACCTAAGGGTTCCCTTATGCATGGGGTGACTTAATGCTGATTCATTGCTTGGCTTGTACCTTACCTGTTTACTGGATTTGAACCCATACATGATATTCTGGCTCACCGTCAGTGTTGCTCGGTCAACATCTTTGGTTCTCTTTACAGTTTTTTCAACAGGCCCAACCATTATCCAATGGATTAAGGTGTATAATTCAGCTGGAACATCGTCATTGTCACTAGATACTTGCATAACATTTCTTTCCTTGGGCTCTTTGAAGGTTGCAATGCTTTTCCTTATCACCTGTGCTGCTTTGTAGATTGTCTTCATGCTATTCTCCTCCTCCTTACCAGTTGTCATTAAGGTATTAACCATGTCCTCTTCACATGCATCTCGGGAGTAGAGGACAGTTGGTTTCCTTATGTTTGGTCGAACAGACTTTAGCTGCGGCAAATAAGTAAGGATCCTTTCTTTCAGCCATTTTCTACTAAATACAGGTACATGACTTTGAAAAACTTCCAAACCAAGCATATTAACATAAGTCATTTCAATATCATCCATCCCAAGGTATGCTTTGTTTTTTTGCTTCTACATCAATAAGATTTATCAGCTCAAGCAGACTCGACTTTTGTAGAAAGGGTTCTTCAGCAGTTTTGCTAGTGTTAGAATCTCAAAGAGCATGGAACACATTTTTAGTCCAGCAAGCTTTGTGGTATAGGGCATCAATTGTATGTGCAACACCTGGTGATATGCAGGTGCTCAGCCTAATCTTCAGTGCAGGATTATGGAACCTTTCCACAAAATCTTTGAGATTTTTACCTGCATTCTCAGTCCTGATCTTGTACAGTTGTTGGCCATTGTCCTGTTGGTAGAAGAAGCAATCTCTTGCATGTTGTATTTCAACTTTGTTAGTTGCACTCGAATTACATGAGTGATGCCAGACCACTCTGTCTTCACACATTGTTTCTGGTGTGCAGTTCTGCAGTCGCTTTTGGACTTGGATATAGTCCTTATCATTCAAACTAGCCCTCTCTAGAATTACCTGCAGTACGAGCCCATAGGACTCTAATCGAGGATGTTGCACCAAGACTCCTTTCTTTTTATCATCAGACTGGCAGAGAATGAACTGCCTCCAGTTAATGGACTCCTTGGTTTGACATGCCTCCTCTCTACTTTGTGACTCATCACTCATGCTTAACCTACAAACACAGAGAGAATTACAGTAATGTTAGAATAGCAATACAAAAACTACAAATTCTCAAAGTATCAGAGGTAAATTAACAATTTGAATTAGTGATATAAAAGCAAGATTTTTTTAGGAACAGCTGAAGTATGAATTTATAAATGATACATATTTTTTATTACAAAGATATTGTCGCGGTTTAAAATCACCGCCTCCATTTTTTTTCTCCTTCTTTCTTTCTTCGCCCCGGCTCCTTCTCTTACCGGCTAAACACAAGTGAAACGTTCGCCAAACATGAGTAAAACGTTCGCCAAACATGCGTGAAACATTCGCCAAACATGAGTGCATTCACCACCCACGTGTGAAACGTTTGACAAAAACATGAGTGAAACATGCAGCTAAGCACGAGAGAAACGCACGAACATATATCACCAAAACACCAACAAAACAGGCGATTTAATTTTTACCCTTTAGACAAAATTAATTTAGATGCAATCAACAAACACCCAATCTACTCTTGAGTGCATAAATTTCGTTCAAGAATTAAATAGAGTCATTTGTTTGTTTTCATGGGGACCAACCTCACTAATATTACGTTGGCAAAATGAATACAGCTCATTCTGGCCAAGTCGGGGAACTCGCCCAGGGAGAAACGACTGACGCTATCAGTCACGTTCTCCGAACCCACCAGCAACAGGAGCAGCCATTCTGAGCAGCAGTTCAAACAGTCCTTATCAGGGCTAATAAGTTTTTCACAAATGCGATTCACCACTGCTTGCTTCTTGAGACCCACTGACAGCGAACTTCACTTCCAGTCTCCAGTGCTCCCGGCTTGCTCCAGTGCCTCCAGCTCATTCCTGCAGCTTTCCAGCCCTTGGTGCCTCTCAGCTCGCTCTAGCACCTCCAGCTCACTCCTGCAGCTTTGCCTGCCACCTTGCTCGCACTTGGCTCCCAGCTGGTCGTACGTTCCTAAACACTGATCCCTCCATTCTCAGTGTTGTCCATTCTCAGGGTCGTCCGTTCCTTAACACTGACCCCTCCGTTCTCAGTGTTGTCCATTCCTAAACACTGATCCCTCCGTTCTCAGTGTTGTCCGTTCTCAGAGTCGTCCGTTCTTTAACACTGATCCCTCCGTTCTCAGTGGTGTCCGTTCCTAAACACTGATCCCTTCGTTCTCAGTGTTGCCCGTTCTCAGGGTCGTCCATTCCTTAACACTGATCCCTCTGTTCTCAGTGTTGTCTGTTCTCAGGGTCATCCATTCCTTAACACTGATCCCTCCATTCTCAGTGTTGTCCGTTCTCAAACACTGATCCCTCCATTCTCAGTGTTGTCCATTCCTAAACACTGATCCCTCCGTTCTCAGTGTTATCCGTTCCCAGGGTCTTCCGTTCCTTAACACTGATCCCTCCGTTCTGGTGTTGCATGTTCCTTAACACTGACCCCTCCGTCTCAGTGTCCACCATCCGTTCCGGATCGCCTTGACATCCAGCTGATCATTCCAGATCCAGTGAACAACCCTGAACGACGCTACATCTAGAGTACCTATTCCCGACCTTAGCCTCCAGTGACGTGCAGCCTTCCAGGTGACCAGCAACCAGGTCCAACGATTAATTTTTTTTCCTTTAAAAAAATAAAAGCCGAATCCTCGCCATTAACCAAACAACCCGTGTTTGTCATTCTTCTTTGCCTTTTTGCTGTTTACTTTTTGCCTGTGTCTACCTTGTTAGTTGTTGGGTCGATTGTCCCCAGATGACTGGCCCTGCAACAATATTGCAATAAAACAACACCACATCAGTTTGAACCCAGTTTTGCATCTAAAGGTTAATGTTAAAAATGCTGTTGCTTTATAATTATCACCATTGGCTTCTATGACACTGAAATTTTAGGTTTAGCAGTTAAAATCAGTCTTCCAACTTATTTAGAGGCCAAGATATTATAAAACATACATTTTACAACAGTAAATTCCAATATGGCTACCATATACACGTCTGGGAAAATTTTATAACCACCACTATTGGTTTCCTTGGCCCTGAAAATGTAGGTTTAGCAGTTTAAATCAGTGTTCCAGCTTATTTAGAAGCCAATATATTACAAAGCGTTAGTGGCCATTTTGTAAATCCAATATGGCCGCCATATACGCATCTGGGCAAATGAAACATTGATTTTCTTATTCCTGAGACAAAAACCTTTCCAAAAATGTATAGGTTTGCAAATCTCGAAAAAGTTCCCACAAAATTACATTAGGAACCTGACTATTTTGTGAATATATGCCTTCTTAACTCATTATTTGGTTTACTGCATAACAATGTCTTGCTTTTCTCACAAGTAATTAATAAACCCTGCAAATCTTGTTCATTGAAAATATTTCTCTGAATCCGGCTCATCTTAAAAAATACTTACAAAACACCCTGAATTAAAAACCCCCAAAACCAGCATGAATATATCTCTAAAAAAAAAACTAATGACCGCCTCCCTAAAACTGATGATTGAAATCCCATAAACTTCGGGCAACTGGTTTCTTGAAGAAATATTTAGTTATATAAAGGAGTTAAGTGGCTCCCAGATAGAACATTTCAAATAAATTCAGAAAATTTTTTGATTGGTTCGAAATATACTTATTTTTTCTTTTTTATTCGGGATAGTATAGGCACAGACAACATTTCTGTGAAGATTTCTATTGTTTCTGTGTCTAAAATATCAAAATAAACATTTATTTTTTAAAAACAATTACGTTATAAATTCATAAAAGGCAAAACATAAGTTTACGGATTTTCTTATTTGCTGGTGCAAAAATAATGTCTTTTGGTGTTCAACTATATATCTAAAAAAAACAAACATTATTTTTGCACCAACCTAATATTTGAAAAAAAAATGATACTTATTTCATCAGGGGACGAAAATTAGGCTATCACCGTCACCACTCATTAGAATCAGTTAATATGCCGGAGATTGCCGAGGGTGTTAATCTATACTAATCGTGAAGAAAGAGAGAGCCTGTTTCCTCCGTTCGACTATAGGTGGAGTTACTGTCTGTCCACCCAGTTACGGAAGTACAAAATGTATATAATGCCACCTTTGAAATAAAAATAAATGTTTTTGTTATATTTTAATTTTATACATATTTCTTTTTTTTTTTTTGTGCAAGTTTTATTTTTTTGCAAACATATTTAAGTTTTATTTTTCCAAACATTTACGTTTTGATGCTTGTTTATTTTTAAACATTTACGTTTTTTTTTTTGCAAGCATAAACTAAATGTTTTTGCTATATTTTTCTTTTAAACATATTTATGGGTACAACCGTTTTTCCGCGAGTATTTTTTTACGCTCTTATGATAATAATAAAAAAAAATCAACGTTTTTTCTTTTATCTTTTTTATGGACCCCCCCTTTTTTTTTCTTAATTTTTCTGCACTTATTTTACCTTTTCCGCAAGTATATATATATATATATATATATATATATATATATATATATATATATATATATATATATATATATATATATATATTTGAAAAAGGATATTGTAAAACCTGAATCTTACTTGAAACTACTATTAAAAAATAGCGCGGTACCAATAAGTGCATAAGCAAACTTTTCAAAAAGAAAAATATTTCAAAAATATTTAGTTTATGCTTGCAAAAAAAAAAAAAACGTAAATGTTTTAAAATAAACAAGCAACAACACGTAAATGTTTGGAAAAATAAAACGTAAATATGTTTGAAAAAACAAAAAACAAAACTTAAATATGTTTGCACCCCCCACCCCAAAAAAATCAAACCATGTTTAAAATTAAAATATAACAAAAACATTTATTTTTATTTCAAGGGTGGCATTATATACATTTTGTGCTTCCGTAACTGGGTGGACAGACAGTAACGCCACCTATAGTCAAACGGAGGAAACAGGCTCTCTCTTTCTTCACGATTACCAAATTTATTATAATTAATATAGCATTTCATATAACTAATATAATATTTTAAAAGTATATAAAAATAAAGTTTTAATCTTTGTCCGTAGTTTTGAGAAAGTAATGGCGAATCTTCCCACATGTATCTAAATAGTTCTTCATCTTCTGTTTGAGAAATTTAAAACAGCTATTTTTTTTTTTAATTCCAATATGGATGAAGTATATAGCGCGGATTCCATTTTGACTTTCACCAATTTCCCTGTTAGTAATTATATGAACTCCGGAAAAAATATCCATAAAAAAAAAAAAAAGATAAAATTATAATAACAAAAATCATGCGCAAATTTCAAGCCAAAATAAATGGAAGAAAAAAACAAACAAAAAAAAACTATGTCACACGCGCAAAAATTCTTTCCTTGTAAAAATAATAACTTCTCAGTCGAACAGCGTACAACATCGGAGCCGATGCGTATTTCGCTACATGGGTAGCATTCGTGTATGTCAGCCCTTTTTCTTTATATTTTTTAATATATAAAATAACTCCTGGAATTGATTGTTCTTACTTTCATGGTGTATGTTTAATTTATGGTTAAAATATTTGTTTTATCTTCAATGAAAGAAATTTTACGAAAAAAATCAAATCGTTTTCGAAATTCCCTTTTTCGCTGTATCACATTTTTTCGCTACACAAAAACATTTGATTATATAATGGTGTATTTCAAACCAAGAATTCCACAGGAATCTGAATTGTACTCGGTATCGGAATCGTTAATCAACATTTTCCTGGAATTGGAAAAAATTTAGGAATCGTCTCAACACTATTTTAAAGCATTTATTCAGTTCAAAAAACGAGACTACAGACCGTATGATATTTTAAAAAATATATTTATACCTATTTACTGTTTTTTTTTTGTTTTTTGTTTGCTCAATGCATGCACTCATGCATTATTTAAAATTATAATTTTATCAATTAACATTTATTTCATTCTGTCAAATTTTAAATTCTGAAGTATAACAAAAACAACAACGATTATTTCATAGAAATACTGTCATTATGTAGCTTGCAGCATCCAATTTATAATTATTTCTAAGTATAATTTTCGATAAGTTGAACTATTTAAATTAAATACGACCAGTGATTAAAACTTTGTTTCATCTGGGCGTAAATTTATTTATACATTATTATTATTATTGTAGTGTTTTTCACTGAGAACGCAAACGCCGAGTTTGTTTTAAGACTTTATTCAGCCGAGAGCCGACCGCAGGCGCAAGTGTCTACATGCTGTCTCCTTTTTGCACCGCCCGTTTTTTGCTGGTGTTCCCCCTGTTATCGTCCCCTGTGTACCTACGTGCATTACAATTATTATTAGGAACAAAGTGTAGTATCTGTACACTTCACCTTTTCTGTTCTCGGTCAGTGAAGGAGAAATCCTTCTTGACCGAGAATTTTTTTTTTCCTATCCAGAATGCCCCTTTTTGGGGAGCTGGATTTTCCCCACATTAAACACCGACCTTGTGTCTAACTCTGCCCTCATGGAGAGGTGAGTAAATAGGAACATAGAAATATTAAAAACTGAAAGAGGAAAAGATATGCTTGCTTTCGAAGGATATATTTACACAAAGCATAACTAAAAAAATATGATAAGATGGAGCTGTATCAAGAAGCATGCTCTTTGTAGAGGAATTCTTACAAGTACTGAACTGGAAAATCCATTTTTACAAATTGATCACAATCATGTTTCCGATGTTGCTGCTATTTCAATGAAAGAAGGCCATAATGCAGAGGAACTACCCTCATAAATTTACAACAATAATTTAAGTGATTTATCAAATGAAGCCATGAGTTTGCTCCCAAGTGAAGACACAAAAGAACATTGTGAAATAGAAGAAGGAGAAACTATCCACCAACACGAGCAACACCGGAGGAATTAGTAATTGAAGGTGAGTGGGGAAGAATTTTGGGACCTCAACTGAAACCATTTCTTTTTTTTTTTTTTTTTTTTTTTTTTTTTTGACAATGGACCCAGCACGACTAATCAGATAATTGCTTTTCCGAAGAATCTCTCAGACTACTGGCATCAACAAATACATGGATGATGGATGGCAATTTTGCAATGGCACCATCAGGCTTCAAACACTTATATATAATATGTGCACCGCACCACTATTTTTGTGTTATTGCAGAACAAAATTCAAAACATGTATGAAATTCTACTGCAGGCAGTTGTTGATCACTGCCATGAAACTGAACTGTACCGAGACCCAACAAGACTAATTATTGATTTTGAGCAGGCAGTAATTCAAGCCATCAATTGCATTTTTGGACCATTCACAGTTACGCAGGGTTGCTTTTACCACCTGACACAAAGCACCTGGAGAAAAATTCAAAATTCAGGATTAACAAATCTCTACAAAGTGAATAATGATTTCAGATAATTCTGTGCCGAAATGGATTGTCTTGCATTCCTTCCAATAGAAGATATTCCAGCTGGAATGCGACTCCTAACAGGAAAATGTCCTGAAGAGGGAGTTCCACTGTTAAATTACTTCAACCAGACGTATGTATCAGGTACATATGTCCAAAGAAGGTTCGACCCTCAAGAAAGAACACCACGTCTAATCATGAAGCGGATTCCTCCAAGATTCCCACCACAGATTTGGAATATACACCAAGCAACCTTAAATGATGATCCCAAAACAAAAAACTTGCGTGAAGGTTGGAACAATAAGTTCTATCACCTTGTTGGATACCATCATCCTTCTATTTGGAAGTTAATGAAAATGTAAAAAGAAGAGAATTCCATGAATGTAATTATTGCTAGGAATGCAATTGGCCAGCCACCTAAAAAAAGCAAAAAAAGTTTATGTAGCTCTTCAAAGAAGATTAAAACTTTTATGCATCGATTACAATGAAGTGAGGAAAGATCTAAACCAATTCTTAATGGGCCTTGATCGCAACATACGAATACACTCCACAACTTAATATAAAAAACATTACACATTTTTTGCGAACATTACAATCTTTTTTTCTTTTTTTAAATATATTTCTGATCAACGGTAAATAATTATTTTTATAAAGTATTTTTATTATGGACAATACAAATTTATTAAAAGATATATTTCTAATCAACTGTCAATAATTATTTTTATAAAGTATTTTTATTATGGACAATACAAATTCATCTCAAAAAATATTTTTCTAATCAACTGTAAAAAAATCAATTTATAAAGTATTTTTATCATCAATACGAATAAAAGCTTTTTTCAAAAGTTAATGCATCTTTCTTATTTGTTACAATAATGAATTCTATATCTAACATCTTTTTCCACAGAAACTGCTTTTGCTATCAAATTTACTTAATTTCTATTATAACAAACATGATGAATATGCCCATTTGGATTTAAAATGAATGAAAGAGGTAGGCTTTATCTGCAAATCTAGGAGTGCAGTCTAATTTTGGATACATTTTGGAATAAGAAACATGAATCAAAAATAATTTTTGAAAAATAGCCATTTTTTGTGATTAGCACCCCTGAAAAACTGCTAAAATAGCCATTTTCGAGTAAAATCATAAAAAAAAACAAAACTTTATAAATCCTCTCTCCGCTTTTGCGTACACTCATCCGTAGAATTATTTTTAAATGACTTGTGTAGCAAGAACTTAACAAATAGCTTTGAAAAGCAATTTCACATTGAAAATCCCACCAAAAAATGCAAGAAAAGGTTCAAATTTGACGAATTTTTTGTAAATTTGTACACGTTATTGCAGTAACCACTCACTTTTTGGTTTTTAGGTTATCCAGACTCAACGAAATCAGTCACAATGAGAGATTCACCAATCTGTGTTCTTGCATTCATGAATTTGCCAAGTAATAAAGATGCTCTCAAAGTGCTTTCCACTGAAAACAATGAACAAGGTAGAAGATAAAATTTTACACGTGGATCAAATGTGTTACATTCAGTGGATTGAGGAATCATCCATGGTATGGTACATTGATTGATTGTGACAAATCTGCTGTGGTGTGTTGAATGCAAACCTAAATGTTGAGGGTGATTGGAGTGGTGGAGGGGGATGATTAACTGTAGGGATTCTCTGTATGCTGCAAACAAATTTGAGTCAAAATATCCTGAAACCCCTGAAAAATGCCCCCAAAATATTATTTTTCAACTTAATATCCCATGAATAATATCCATGAACACAATTTTAATACAAAAAAAGAGAATATCATTCATGTACAGAAATCAGCAACATTTTACCCTGAAATCTCAATTCCTGTCAGTTTTTTTATGCTAACTGCCAAAAATTGACTTTTTTCAAAAATTCCTTTTGAATCTTACTCAGAGCACTGATTGTCACCAAAAATGAGACTGCACTCATGGATTTGAAGATAACCAACTGACATTTGGTACATTTGATGGTATTTTATAAAGAATTATAAACAAATGTATTAAAGCAAAAATCTAGATTTTTAGGAACAGGCCACCCATCTGAAAGCAGAGGCAAGATCTTTTTATATTTACATCACCGCATACAAATCAATAATGTGGCACAATGACAGGTTTCTTATGCTCTATCAGTAGGATAGTGTCTGCTAAAGTAGCTCTACTCCCTTTGGCATTTTCCTTGGGTATTGGACAATGAACCTTACTCTTTGCTTTCAAAGAAGAGGGGGTAATGCTTGGAGGGAAGATCATCTGGAAGCAGATTATTAGTAAAGTTTTTGAAATGTTGCTCAACAGCAAGCTTGTTCATTTTGTGGAAAGTCTGGGCCTCTTTGATGTTCTCTAGTGATGTTCCTTATGCCTTTCATGGTTTTCATTCAACAACCGATCTGTTGTAACTGAACAGATCTGTCAGTTTATGGATAATTCAGGAGGGTCAGTGCGCTTGACATATTTAAGGCACTCGATAGAGTGTGGCATCTACATAAACTTTGAGGTTTGGTGATAAGGTTCTTGACATTATTAGGTGGAAACAAGTTCTTAATAATTGAATGATAACAAATTCCCACGACTAACGATTACTACACTGTTGTCCAGATGATGACCATACACCCATTAACTTTTATCCTTGAGTGGCCTTTGGGCCTTGATAAGTGGTTGTCGTGGTGTGTATTTACTACACTGGCCATTTGTAAATTATCTCGTATGTGCCGCTTATCAGCAAACAACATTACCGTGTTCTAAAAATAGTAACAACTCGTTTCGAACAGAAAAAGAAAAATTTCAATCTCTTCTCCACGAAACAAAAAGAAAAGACTTTAATTCTGACCTAAACTGATTGTAGATAACAACTAACACCCAATACACCATTGACCATTATTAAAACCAGCTTAAATTAATTTTAGTTATTTATTTGTGTATTGGCCGCGCTGCTGTTGAATGAACAGTTTTTCATAAATGCCAAAGACTTCAGCCACAAATTCACTTTCAGCTTAGGGATTTTCTCTTCTTAGGCTCGACTTCAGCATCTGGCCAGTCTACATCTGGGGTGGTTAGAGTCAAATGTGACAGAATCTCCAGTCAGGCTAAATCGGTGGGTTTTGAACCGGGAGAAAATGGAGAAAGAGAGAAGGGTAGCTAGTCCAGGCTCCAGCACAAAAATCCCTAGACTGTGGTCCGGAAAAGCCGGCAAATTGCCGGGGAGTACACAATCTGGAACCCAAGATTCCATGAATTTAACTGTTCTACTGGGGTAGAGAACGCTACCACCAAAGTCACTAACTGCGAAGATACTGATGCCCTCGGCAGCAGAAAAAGAATGCGGGCCTGAGTCCCAATTGGCACCAGAAGACTACCACCAGTTGTTTGACAGACAAGGAGTTGACAGACAGGAATGTCATGAAGGCTGTGCATAGACTGGTGAGGAGGATAGTATCGCTAGTCATCACAAACTCACAAAAAGAAGAAAAACCTAACTGGGGTGTCAAAGGAAACAATAGCAGAGCTAGGAGAGCTAAAGATCCCAGCGACATGCATATGTTGGAGCTTCTGCTGCCAACTCACAATGATGCAGAGAAACTTTTCAAGTCTGACTTGAAGTGGAAAATTTACACTTCAAGCCAAAATACATGAGCAGGAGACACACAAACGTCTCAATTATGGCCGTTCTCTGTTATGTCAACTCCAAGCAACTTGGAGCTGTAATGAGCCAGTACGGGGACATTGAAGCCATTCTGCTGGTCTGCGGTCCCTGTAATCTTATGATAGGGGACTATATAATTTAGATGCCTTGCACCAGGAGGGTTTCTAGAAGATTCCGGCCCTGCTCAGGTGTGACACCTGGACAATGAGTGTCATCGTCGAGGGCTGAAAATCCCACTTTTGGCACTGCCAACAACCGGGTCATATGGCAAGGGATTGCCCTAAGCAGAATCCTCAAACCACAACAAAAGATGTGGCAAGATCGAAAAGTGTGACACCAGCACCCTAGTAATATTCTGTTGAAAAAAAAAAAAAGAGATGAAAATTAAAAAATACAAAGGGTGGTACATAATTATTTAGAAGCTATTATTTAACATGGGGATGAGGTGTCGGCATTTTAAATAGAGTTATCTCCCCTTGGCACGCCCACCTCCCTCCCTTCGTCAAGGTCTAACAATTCAAACATGGCTACCTTCAGCTTGCTGTCATAGAAAATTGTTTTTCTGCTGCAGAAAAAAAAAAACAACACTTGATTAAATAAAGTGAAATATTTTTTTCGAGAACTTCATTCCATAACGGGTATGTACAATATAACTTTTTTCAATATTTTCATTTTTTAATGTTTTGATTAAACTATACAAGTACCACTTACGGCTAAAAACGTTAATTCAGATTTTGTATTTGTGGAGTTTAGAGGAACCCATAGCGAAAGTCTGTAAAGAAACTGGCGTCTCTAAGCCATCTGTAATTGATTGGTTCAATTTTATTCGAGACATTTGCGCAATGTCCCTGCTGGAAAATGCAGTAGAAATGCGTGATCCTGGTCAAACAGTGGAAATACATGAAAGTAAATATATACACAGGAAATATCACAGAGGAAGATATCATGAAGGACAATGGATTCTTGGTATGGTCAAGCGAGAAACAAATGTGACAATAATGGTACCTGCCCAAACAAGGGATACTAAAACTCTAAAGCCAATTATTGAGCAGTATATTCGATCAAGCATTCAAATTGCACTACTGAACCATGCTATGTTAAAGTACAGGTATAACTTTATTGATCCAAATGATTCCACTATTCACACAAATCGTGTGGAAGGTAGCTGAAGTCTTTGCAAAGTAAAATTCAGGGTCATAAGATGCAAACTTTAATAGTCATCTGCAAGAATTTCTCTGGTGGCGTGAAAGATTATTATTTTGGAAATATTCTTTATTGGATGTGCTTTTTTTTTTAATGATTTTGGATAAGAAAAAGTTCGTAAATATACTTTTATTATAAAAGTTCTATCTTTATGTTCGATTTTAAAAAATTACCAACATTTGATGTTAAAAACAGTTCATAAATATATTAAAAAAAAAAACAGTTGGTAAATATTTTTGATAAATTTTTACTTGGTTTCAACCGTAACATTTTCCTTCAAAATGACTTTTACAGGTTTTTGTGTATGCTGAAAACGAATATTGCATTTAAATTTTTCCGGATATTAAGCAGTGTAATTCCTTATGTTAAAAATGGTCGCCATTATTGTATGCGGTTGTGCATACTTTTTTGTTTTTTGATCACAACATTTAATATAAGGAATTACATTGCTTGATATTCGAAAAAATACTTATTTGCAGAAAATTTAAATGCGATATTCGTTTTCAACATACCCTGTAAAAGTCGTTTTAAAGGAAAATGATGAGGTGGAAACCAAGTAAAAATTTACATTTTTTTTAGAAGTTCTATTTTTGTTTGATGTGAAAAAAAAAATTTACCCACATTTCTGATGTTTTATTAAAAAAGAAAAAAAAAACTGCATAAACATTTTGAGGTTCTCTTTGACTTGTCTCCCAAATTTCAGCCTCGTTTTCACCTGCAAAATTTTAATCACGTGATTACGGTGTAGCGAGAATAAAATAAGCCATTCATTCAAGTGCCGCTTGTTATAGACTTAGCTAAAAAATAAACCAGTTATTTTTGGAAGAGATGTGGAGGGTATTTACCATATTAAAAAACACTTTATGCACTTATGTTACTGTGCTGGCGAGTGTTTTGTAACTATTGTATACTTTCACTTAACAATTTAATAAACAAAAAAAATATCAGTGGACCTGTACAATACGCATCCCCCTTTTATTTTTTTTCTTTTCGTTTCTTTTTCCATTTCGTTTTTGGGGGGAAATTATCGGTTAGACACTAAGCTACAAGATTATAAAAAAAAGTACAAAAAATTAAATATTTTCAAACAGTTTGGCCTTCAAAAATTCTGTTTAGCCTTTAAAAAGTTTCTAAAAAGGCGAAACAGTTTTTGAAGGCCAAACTGTTTTTACAAAAATAGGGGATCGATTTACTAGAATGTTATATTAGTAACAGAGCACTAACATTGTCAGAAACCAATATTAAGAATGCGTGAAAAAAAATTGAATAATTCCACCTCCTATATTTCCAAGCTTATAACTACTTGAAAAATGTAATTCAAACCCTAATTTTTTTTCAATTAAAGGAGCAAAGACCAAATTCTAAAAAAATA
Source organism: Euprymna scolopes (assembly GCF_053919585.1). Lineage (NCBI taxonomy): Eukaryota > Metazoa > Mollusca > Cephalopoda > Sepiida > Sepiolidae > Euprymna > Euprymna scolopes. The sequence continues at coordinate 119,456,738 of NC_136483.1, forward strand.
ACAGGTTTAATAGCAAATTATGGAATATTTGTTTTTTTAAATCGGTTTTCTTTAAAAAAGATTTGAAGAAAATCAACAAAATTTCACTTACTTCGATTATAAAAAATCAATATAAATTCCAAAAAATCACTTACCTATAAAAAATACTATTTCATTGTTAAGAATTTATCCATATTTATATTTTAAATTCCATTTATTTTTTAAAAAAGCCGCCATTACGTAAGCATTTTTACGTTCTTATCGAAACACTGGAAGTAGCGTTTTTTCTTGTTTAGAACTACGGATGGATAAAAGGAAGTAAAAATCACACGTTTATGTTAGCAGTCTAGCCTTGTGCGTGAAGAAATATGTGTCCCGTAGGTGAAAACTAGTCAAATTTTACTTATAAGTTTTTGCCTTTAAAAAAAAAAACAGTCGAGGAATTTTTTTTTTCTCAAAGAAATACATACATTTTTGATTTAATATATTTTAATTCTTTTTTATCGAGTGATTTTTTTTTTAAATATCTAGAAAAAAGAAAACATTGAATGAAATAGAAAAAATTGTCGTCAGCATCCAATACTTACTGGACAATATAAGCAGAACATAAGGTTCCATTTAAAAAAAAAAAAATCAACATGGTTTAAAAAAAAAGGTTTTACACTTTGGATTTTACAGGTAAATTTCCAAAAAACACTTCTTTTTTTTGTTTTAATTTACAATATATTATTTATTGATCTTTTATCTTCAATTTGTGATATATAAAACTTTGGTGAGTAAATTAATTATTACAATTTTAATAGACATTTCAAAATGGGGGAGGGGATTTAAAAAAAAAACGTTTGTCTAAAATATTATATTCAGTTTATTGGAAAGAGCATAAAATTTCACATTGACCCTGAAAATAGCGTAAAAATTGAACCAATAGAAAAATTTTGATAGATTTTTAAAGTTTAAAAATTGAAAAAAAATTAACTCGTAAAATTCAATTGATTTCATTACGTAAAAATCATGGCTGCATGTTTGTAAACACTGTTTTTTAAAAAATAAAAAATAATATTTCTATTATTTTTTAAACAACTTTAATAGTTTATTTTGGAAGTATATTCCATAAATAAAATAAACAACCCACTTTTAAAAGAGAAATTACGAGTTTTTTATATTTTATTCGCAGTTTTGTGTTAGGGGTGTCGAAAATTCCCCCCAAATTCTGATACACCTAACAGAGAGCACCATTAAAAAATTTTAAATATTGAAATTTTTTTGTACCTTAGTTTCTAATCGATAATAATCTGCAAAAAATAAGTAAAAGAAAAAAAAAAACGAAAAGTAAAAAATTAAAAGGGGAGGTGCACATTGTACATGTCCATCGAAAATACTATTTAAAAAATAGCACGGATTCCTCTGGTGGCATCAAAGTAACTCTTCCAAAAAATAACTGGTATATGGAGTCAGTGTCAGTCAATAACCTGAGGCAGGAAAGGGATGGGAAGGGCAGGGGGTGGGGGTTAAGCAAAGAATTAGTAACCAATAAGTACAATATAGTACATATAGCAAGGATGAGTAAAAAAAAAAAAAAAAAAAAAAAAAAAAAAACATGCCTGTTTCTCACTGAGAAAACAAATGTCATTCTCTTCTTTTTTTCCTTCGATCCAGTGAACATTCTAAAAATAACTTTTACATTCATATAAAACTGACTGCCAAGATACGATTTTCGGACACTAAAAATGATTTCGTTGCTACTTGTTAATTTATGTAAATAAACAAAGTTTATTTTGCATATTTTATTTTTTTATTATTTATTTATTTGTGGTGGAAAAGGGATCTTATCAAACCTGATTACCATTACAAATTATTTATTTGTTCAAAAAAAAAAAAGAAAAAAGAAAAACAATTTTACTTTATAAAAATCTAATGTTGCTTTCCTTACAAAATTGTTTTATTAAAATTATATTTTTTTATGCAAACTTTGAAATTAATTTTTTTATGATTATATATTGATACATTTTTATACAATAAATGTTTTGTTTTTTCAAATATTTTTCTGTTCGGGAAAAAAATCGAGTCAGGTATTTCCTCGTACATTAATCTGAGGACAATGTCATTTCTGATTATATTTATTTGTTCGTTTCTGCATTTAATAAAATTTGTGTAATAAAAAATTTCTGTATTTAAGAAAAATCATTTAATAAAAAAACATTTTGTTTTTTAATATTGTTTCAATTTAATTTTATTACGTCAATTTCAATAGTTTTTTTTTTTTACACAGGAATCACCACATTATCAAGGCCAAGAGGTCACTCAAGGATAAGGGCTAAAGAGTGTACAGTAGAAATTGGACAATATAGTAATCATTAGTAATGGAAATTCAGTAAATTTGTTAACTTATATGGAACGGCTCATCAAGAACTTGTTTATGTTAGACTTGAAGACAAGCATATTGTAGTCAGCTGGAAAGCAGGAAAACGGAAGACAATTCCACAGGCGTGCAGTTCTAAGAAAGAAGCTTTGTTCATGGAATCTATGTTTAGGTTTAGGCACAGATAAAGAGTGGGGGTAATTATTGATAGTGTTTTCAGTTAGACGAGTGTTTCTTGTGAAAGTTTGGCGAGGGGGGACCATAGACTGAAGCTCAGTCAAACACTTTCCATGAAAATCAGAGACAAACTCGCAATATCTCTTCTGTGAGATAGAGGTTGCAGGGAAGAGAAAAGGACATCTCCTACGAGGCTACGAAGTCTATTTTGAACTCTATCAAGAAAGGACAAGTCCTTTCTAGCAGCTCCTGCCCAGATGTGGCAACAGTATTCCATCCTTGGATGTACCTGGCTCTTATATAGATAGAGAATAGCATCGGCAGTGAGATATCTACTGGATCAATAGAAAGATCCCACCATTTATCATAAATTGTTAGGTGAAAGTTTTTTTTTTCAGGAAAAGTTGCACTTTTTTTCTTTTTCTTTAAAGAAATTCGGCAGTAAATGTTTCTCTTTGTGTGACCTTGAACGTGACCTTACACGACCTTAAACCTCTGATCGCGGCCCAGTTATGATCTTAACCCTGGGTCGATGCCCAATTATGACTATCCTAGTCACCGGGTAATTATGTCGACTGGGCAACCAGGTCTGCCAACCGTTGGTACGTCGCGTCACCCAGTGAGTCCTCGTCAAGGCGTTGGAGAACTCTTCTCGGTTGCACGGTCCTCAAGGCCTGTTCTTCTTGATCGTCTAGTTGGTCGTCCTGTTTACTGGGTGTTCGTTGACGGGAACGGGGTCACAAGTGGCAAGTAAAAGAAATAAAGTTACATGGGACAACAGCACATCAGCAAACAAACTCCGGAGGTTGGTTGATATATAATGTATTTAGGAAATTCATAAATGATTATCTACAGACGTATGTACAATTGAAGATTAAATGGAAGCAAGCAATTAGATTTGTGAATGAGCTTTTTGTTGTTGAAATACTCGGTCGGAGTCGCGGACCGTTGTAATTATCGTTAAGGTATTCTGGCTGGTCTCTTCCTAGGTCCTCTGAATTCTATTAAGTTGCAAATTGAGCTCTCTGGCGACCAGCGAGGGGGAGAGAGAAGTTGGGTGGCTGGATTCCTCTACAGAGACCTTTTTCTCTGTCTCTCCAAAGACCTCTCTCTGTCTTCTCTCTTCTTCTATCTGATTAAATCGAGTTTTAAAGATCTTATATAGTAAAACCCTTGAATAATGACGACGCCTACGTTCGTCTTCGACCAATCAAATTGATTGATAACAATCCACCTGATTCCTTCTCATTGGTCAATTTGGCCTGTGGCAGGTATTATTTTTCCGCCCCCAATTTCCAAAATCAAATTGACTCCTCCCCAACTTGCCTTACCCCGCCTTCTCGATAATGGTTTTTTCCATATTATCAACTGATAATCAGAGGAAATATTATTTTTAGCTTGTAATAGATCACCAGCTTTCATCTATTTAAAAATATCCGTTTGATCTTCATTCCTCTTTGAATTATTTGTTTTGTAAAAACATCCGTGTGATTTTTAAAAAAAATATTCTTTACATGTCAGAATTCCCCTTAGCGCCCAAAACAATTTGCCAAAAGACATTTTTAGATAAGTCATATTGAAAAACAATTCATGTCGAACCTTGGGCTGACGTCATTAATTCTTTTGTCAGGCCCGATCTGTTTCGTGTGTGTGTGTGTGTTTCTCAGATCAAAAACGATCCAACATTTCACCTGTCAAACAACACATTTCAAACCGACCGACATGTCAAATCACTGTTTCGGAATATTTTGTGTTGGCTCGTTTAGTTCAAACGTGAGCGTATTTTGGTTAAAAAATGTTTTAAGTAATCTTTCGCTTTGAAGTTTAGCATGCGATTTCTATTTTTATTCCCCGACCGTATGGTATCTCAACAACAAGATTTTGACACATAAAAATATTAACTAAAAAAAAAATTTTTTTTTTTTCTGTAACCGGTGTTCGCCCGGGATTGAATATTACATTTAACACAAAAAACGTCACATCGACCCTACTGATCTGATGTGGCCCCTCTTTGGTGTTACATTTGAAAACGGAATTTTTATTATAAAAAGAACAGATGAATGCTTTACATGAACACTGTAAATAGTTATATGAATGTAGAGAAAAGTTTGATTCTTTTTTTCATGAGAATGTACAAATTATTTTTTTTAACAGATGTTCAGAAAATAAACAGAAAAATACTTCCATCATTAATTATGCAGAAAAATAAATGAAATGTTGATTTAGTGTTTCAACATTATGCTTATAAATTACGATAAAACTTGCTGAGTATGCGCTGTTTTACGGTTGGTGTAAAAATGGAACGGAAACTTAAATTTTGCTCCATTTTAATCTTTCTTAATTTTTTAATTGTGCCCCCCCCAAACGAATATAATCAAAACAGTAACATCCAACAATTGTACTTTATGTATATAAAACACAAAATATTTAAAAAAAAAAAAAAGAAAAAGAAAAAAGTTAATAACGAAAGGGAAATAATTCCATTTTTAAACGAAAAAAGTCAGTTTGGTATATCTTTTTGTTATTTTTTACATAAGTCCAGCTTACCATTCACATTAGAAATGTCGACATTTATAGGTTGTCGGGTACGTTTACAACGAATAAACACTCCAATCTAGTAGATGTATCAGAATTTTTGTAGGAATTTTTGACACCCCTATCACGAAACTGCGAATAAAATATAAAAAACTCGTAATTTCTCTTTTAAAAGTGGGTTGTTTATTTTCTTTATGGATTATACTTCCAAAATAAACTATTAAAGTTGTTTTAAAAGTAATAGAAAAATTTTTTTTTTATTTTTTAAAAAACAGTAATGAATTTTACGAACTCAATATTTTTCTATTTTTAAACTTTAAAAATCTATCAAAATTTTTCTATTGATTCTATTTTTACGATATTTTCAGGATCAATGTGAAATTTTATGCTCTTTCCAATAAACCGAATATAATATTTTAGACAAGCGTTTTTTTTTTAAATTCACGCCCCCCCCCCATTTTCAAGTCTCTATTAAAAAGAAAATAATTAATTTACTCACCAAAGTTTTATATATCACAAATTAAAGAGAAAAGGTCAATAAATAATATATTCAAATTTAAAACAAAAAAAAAGTAGTGTTTTTTAGAAATTTACCTGTAAAGTTCGAAGTTTGTTTTTTTTAAAACCACGTTGTTTGTTTTTTCTTTTGTTCTTTTTTAATGAAACCTTGGTCCTTGCTTCTTTAATTGAAAAAAAAATTAGGGCTTGAATGACATTTTTCGAGTAGTTATAAGCTTGGAAAGACAGGGGGTCGAATAATTCACGCCTCCCATTTTGAAATGTTTATTAAAAAGTAAATAATTAATTTACTCACCAAATTGAAGAGAAAAGGTCAATAAATAATATATTCAAATTTAAAACAAAAAAAAAGTAGTGTTTTTAGAAATTTACCTGTAAAGTCCGAAGTTTAAAATCTTTTTTAAAAAAAACCCACATTGTTTGTTTTTTTTTTTTGTTTTTTTAATAAAACCTTGGTCCTTGCTCCTTTAATCGAAAAAAAAAAATTAGGGCTTGAGTTACATTTTTCGAAGAGTTATAAGCTTGGAAAGACGGGGTGGAATTATTCACTATTTTTCACAAAATTTCTGGCACACCTACCAATCTACCCATGTTAGAATGGCTTTCGGAATAGACACCCCTAACCTTGCCAGCATACCCAAAAAGCTATAAAAGTTGACGTGTCGAATGTGAACGATGAATTGGACGTAATGTAAAAATGTACCGAATTTAAAAGGGAACGAAATTCAAATTTCCGTTCCATTTTTACAACAATCGTAAAGCAGAGCATTCTATGCAAATTTTACATTACTGTATTAATGCTATTTTTTTAAGCAAAAAAAAAAAATATTATGGTTTGGTTATAAATTCCTAAGCTCATTTCACCCTAAATAATTTAGGTGACTGAAATAGGAATCTAATTGAATCTTTAATTTCCTTAATAGTATGTGAGAAATTCATTTTTCTTCGAGTTATATCAAATTCATTAATACGGACTTTAGGGGCTTTTTTCGGAATGTTCCTGTAAAAATTATTTTTTATTGTTACAAATTACGATGCTTTATTTATATAAAAAAAGCAAAAATAAATTTTTGCGTTTTTTATTTACTACTGAAAACCATAACTTTAGTAAAGGTATTTTTTGTTTAAACAAAATAAAACATTTTCACTGAGAGTTAAGTAAAAATAATTAGTTCATTATATTCTGCGATCATTATTTGATAAATACTGAAATTTTCATTAAAATTGGTTAATTTCCTGATTTTTGGTGAAATTTAAGTAAAGGGAAGGGTCAAAATGTTCATACACTTTGAGCGTCGGCATTCATTTTGTCTGTACCTACTATTTTTCGATGAATATTTGATAGGAAAGTGACCACGTGTGGTTAATTTAAATCAAATTTCAATCACATGGTTACATTATCAATAATCATGTGATTAAACTCATTGAAAATTTACCGATATTGTAAACACATTCTGTTTACATTAAGCCTGTAGTGCTGAGACCAAAATACCCTTTTAGTGATGCAGTGTTGGCAACTGAGATTTAAAAAAACCCGCGAGATCAGGAGAAAGAAATGTCCAGAAAATCGCTAGATTTTTAGCTTTTATCATCTGAAATTTTCAAAAATCGCTTTTATCATCTGAAATTTTCAAAAATCGCTAATTTTTTGTATGGTAGGAAGTTAAAATATGGAGTTTTTGAAGGGGGGGGGCCTTCAAAAACTCCATATTTTAACTTCCTACCATAAAAAAATTATAAATACAGTATATTCAATATATAAAATGTTCCGTGTTTTTCACTATATGTTTCTGGAATTATATTGAAGCGGTTAGCTCCCCAGAAGGCTTACATATTTTATCAGCTAGTTTTACCTGTTTTTTCAGAGAGGGTACTTTTTTTTTTTTTTTGCAAGAAACAAATCATAAACTCAAACTTTTTATAATAAAAGTTAAATTGAAATATACTGCAAATTAAACATCACAATAATGGTGCAACATATTTTGAAATTAGAAAAATAAAAAACAAAAAAACTTTGTTTTAGCATGTTAAACGTATTTAGGTTGGTAGATAATTAAATTCTACTGTATTGGTATAAGTTTTTTTTTTTGCTGTTGTTTCTTGCTTTTTACAATTTTCGACTAAATACTTCTAAATCAAGCGAGGTTGCTTAGATCGTATTTTAAACTAAACTTCGGAGGTTGGAATGCCCCCCCCCCACCTAAAATGTACTTGGAAAAATCGATTTTATAGCAAGATTTAAGAATGGTTAGCCGAAAAAAAGGTGAAAAACAAAACAAATAATCAATAAATAATTGTTACCAAAGGCAATAAATGGTACTTTTTTTACTGAGATGAATGAGTTTATTTTATGTTTTAAAGTATTTTCAAGCGCTTTTCTTTATTTTTGAATCTAAAATTGCGGGTGTGTGGGTGCGAAATATCTCCAGATTTTCTATAATTCCACGCTAGATTGCAAACGAAATCTACAGATCTAGCAGGAAAACCGCTAAATTGGAAACACTGGTCACGTGACAGGAAGCGATAATAAATAATTGTCCCTAAATAAAAAAAAATGGCCTATCGGTACAAAGAAAACCACCTATTTATCATAGAAAAATTAAGCATAATGTTATAATTAAAAAGAAATATATAAAAACACACATGGATATAGTAAACATATTATACCAAAACGTGGAAGCCATCCATCCAGTCGTTTTTCAGACTATTAATTGCGAATGAACCAAGAGTTACATTTATATATATAACCACAGGGAGCAAGGTCTGGACTATATAGGGAGGGTGAAAAACTGTCTTGATGCTCATCTTGGTCAAATAGTCTGTGACAAGGATGGAATTGTGGACTGGTGCATTGCCTGATGGAAATATCAGACTCGATTTGAAGAGTGCTGGCCTTTTCCAACGGAATCTCTTCCTGAACACCCTTAAAAACTCAACATAGTATTCCTTGTTGACTGTCTGTCCAATAAGAGCTCAGTGCATGTAGATCATACCTATGCTGTCAAAAAAAGGGATCATCATAAGTTTCTAGGTGAATTTGCTCTCTCTGACCTTCTTAGGTCTGGGAGAGCTAGCATGCTTTCACTGGGGACTTTGTTTCTTGGTCTCTAGGTCATAGCAGTAGATCCAGCTTTCATTGCAGTTCCTCACAAATAATTGTACAGTTCTCACACTGACATCCAACTGTGCACTTATTATCTCTAAAGACACACAACGGACCTTATCTACGAAATTCTTTATTTGGCCAATCCGTTCTGGTGTTTTAACTTCCTTACTCCTCCCATATCTCTCATTATCCCTCATAGACTCTCTGTCTTAAATCTCTTCTGTCACTCAAAAACTGATCCTCAATTCATACAAGATGATCCAAAAGTAGTCTGAAGCATTCCATACGTTTCTGTGGCATTCTTTTTCAAGTTTAAAATAGAATTTTATTGCATATCGTTTTTCTAAAGTGTTCTGATGTCCAGATTGCATTTTTTAAATTCACCAGCTGTGACAATCAGGTTTTAGTAATAGTAGTAGTAGTAGTAGTAGTAGTGTTTATTCCAATTTTTGCTGTAGCTGTTCATTTGAACCTGAAATCATAAAAATTGGTCAGTCATCTCATAAGATGTATAGCAATAACATACTGAATTTTCAAGTGTCTACAACAATTTTAAATGCCTGTACAAAAAAGTCTGGAAACCTATTCAAAGAACCTTCTACATATTGTTAAGCTGAAGAGAGATCTTTCCAATTTTTATCAGAACCTCTTGATTCATTATGGATGGCAAAAATGCTATAAAGTCTTGGTTGGATGTAGAGTGTTATTTGAACTTTTACAAAAATTGTAAAGAATATATTTTTTAAATTTTTAACTAATTTATTTTTATTACTAATGTTTTTTGTTTTTTTTTTAAATTTTTTATTACATTTTCACCCCAAACAAGGCACATTGCCACTTTGGTGTAGGGGGTTACTATCAGGGGAGACAGCTACTGGGGCACTATGTAGGGATTTGGGCAGCAAGATGTTGGTTCACATTGCACTTGAACTTCTGCATGTCAGTACAGTTAGGGAAGCAGGGACCTGGAATGGAATTCCAGAGTCTAGCGGTTCTGGGGAAGAAACTACTGGAGTAGAAAGATCTTTTACATCTAGGGATCTCTACTGTGTGGTGGTGGGATTTAGCTGCCTGTCGGGTTTGTCTACGTCGTGGGGGCACAAGTGTCTGCAGTTCGTCAGAGCATTCACCATTATAATACTTGTAGAACAGGCAGAGGGATGCAACGTTTCGTCGATGGGACAGAGGCTGAAGCTTAGATGCCAGTTTAGGGCCTATCAGATTTGCGACTCTCTTTTGAAACCTGTCAAGGAGCGAGAGACTAGTAGCCGATGCACCAGCCCAAATATGACAGCAATACTCCATACATGGGCGAATGGTTGCCTTATAGAGGTACAGGATACTTTCGGGTGTTAGTAGTTTTCTAGCACGGTAGAGAGAGCCCACCTTCCTTGCCGTGGCCCTGGCAATGCCCTCGATGTAATTGTTCCAACTCATGTTTCCTATAAACGTTAGGACAAGGAGCTTGAAAGACGTACTCTCAGATAAAGAGTCGTTGGCCATTGCTATAGGTGGTAGAGAAGGTTTCTTGTAATTATTGAATGAAACCAGTTTAGTCTTGGTGGCATTGAACGTGACCATCCATTTTTGTCCCCATTCCACTACTGATTGGAGGTCATCCTCTAGTGTTTCTGCCATTACTTTAGATATATGTTCATTTGTTTTCCTGTCGTGCCTGCTATAGAGCGTGGTGTCATCAGCATATATACCCATCTCAGAGGCAATTTTGTTGGGGAGGTCATTTATGAATATCAGGAACAGTAGAGGTCCAAGGATAGATCCCTGGGGCACTCCCGCATTTATATCATATTGTTTAGATGTCCGACCGTCGAGGACAACCTGGATTTTTCTCTTATCTAAGAAGGATTTAATTATGTTAAGTATTCTACCAGTGATACCGTATGATCTAATCTTCCTGAGGAGACCCTCATGCCATACCCTGTCAAAAGCCTTAGATATATCTAGAGCTACCGCTCTGCCCTCTCCCGCTCTGCCCTCTCCCGCTCTGCCCTCTCCCGCTTTATCCAGTGAATGGTATATGCGTTTTAAAAAGTTTTTTACTACAATAAAACAATTTATTAAGAAAAAAATTAAGAAAATAATTTTGAAATTTAAACGAGGTTTTCTTTTTAATGTGAATTTCTTTTCTAATAAGAATTTTTTTTTCGAATTCAAAGAAGCCCTTTCTAAATCAAATATGAACAAATTAGTGAATGATGTCATGCCAGTGACTGAACTCTCCATCACAACTGCATCATGAGAAGATGTAATACAAGAAACCTTGGATATATTAAATGCAATACAATGGTTGGTGCAGTGTGGTCTAATCGCCAACCAGCTCACCTGATGAAATTGTTCTGAGCATAGAAGGATAAATTTACAATAGCAAAATAGCAAAAGATTCGACCCATTTCGTTGGGCTTGCCCAAAATGTAAAAAAACAAAAAATATTAGAGTGGGTTCCTTCTTCGAAGACAGATTCTTACCGCTGCCAAAGTTAATTCAAATTGTATTGACGGTCGTTGGAAGAACCCATAGTCAAGGTCATGAAAGAAACAGGCCCTCTGAACAATCATTAATCGATTGGTTTAATTTTATTCAAGACATCTGTGCTATGTGCATGCTGGAAAACCCAGTGCAGATGGGAGGTATTAGTCAGATGGTCGAGATCGATAAGAGCAAATTCACGAACAGAAAATATCACCGAGGAAGGTATTGGGAAATGCTTGGAATGGTCGAGCGAGAAACAAATGTTACAATAATGGTGTCCATCTGAACGAGAGATGCAGGAACTCTACTGTCCATAATTGAACAGTACATTCGATCATGTATATGAATTGTGACAGATGGCGTGCCTACCTAAACATGCTGTGGTAAACCACAGATATCACTTTACCGACCCGTGTTTTTTTTACAAAATTGAGATGGGATCAGTCACTAGAAACCAGTAGTTGGAAATCAGTGGGCACTGGAATGAAAGTGCACACGATACCTATTGTCTTTAAATGATCATCAGTGTCTGTTATTCGTCTTTGCTATTGCCGTTATCTTTGTGTTTACCTTGTTAGTTGTACGGTCAATTGGCTCCTTCATCCCTATCGCCTGGCTGCAACATCCTCTAACCCACACTAAAATCACACAGAATTTATCTCACATAAGAAAAATAATGGGGTTAACTGCTGAATGGCCCAGAAATTGATGATCATTTTACGTTAAATTTACATCAGAAATTGATGTTCTACTCTAATTTCTAAAACCATTTTTTTTGCCAAGTTTAAAAAGGTAGAATCTTATATTTCAGGGTCATGATTTAGTGAAGGCTGTGACAATCCAGCATTTTAACTCGTTCTAATCCACAGTAACTTAAAGCGGAAGCGGAGCTAGACAATGATAGCCTTATTCTCATCCTAGTTTGTAACCGTTCTGAGTTGCTTTTTCTCAGTATTGACTTCAGATATGTTTGCTCTTATTTACGTATATGAATGCAAATATGTTTACACATACATACTAGTGATTCAGAAGTATAAGCAACCCAGACCAGTGTCAGTTAAACATTGTTTACTGATGCACAAATGTTCCGCTTAGCAAACTATACTCCCTGTTTTAGTTTAAATCCGCTGGCAGCCATGTTTAAATGTTTTTTTTTAATATTTATACCAAAAGTATATTTGTTTAAAAAAATTTTTAATAAAAAAAAATGTTCACACACACACACACACACACAAATAAATAAATAAATGAAATAGTATTTTAGAGTAGTTAACCAATTTTCTTGCTACATGTATTTTGTGATTTTAGAACTTTACAACTAGAAGTAATGGTGAAACTTTTGTACACATTTTTATTTCTTTAAATATATTTTACAGAAATTTTTGGCATTACTTCCTTACTGTATTTTACATCGTTCGCAATCTGCTTTAGATTCAAATCATTGAAAAAAATTAACATTGTATCCTATTTTTCAAAAACCAACAAATAACAGTAAAACAATAGCATTTTATTTATTTATCAAGTATTATTTTTGTAAAATATATGTTAAAAAAATTAAATTGTGCATAAAAATTTCACATATTTCTTTCATGTCAATTTGTTTATTTATTTTGGTGCAACTACACTATAATAGTGAAATTCAAAATTTTTAATATTGTATTTCAAGGCAAACCAATAGTCTCTCCTTAATTGTCATGTTATAGTAATGAATATATCCAAAAATGATGAAAAACGATAAGGTAGAAAAGAAATTATTAAAGAAAACATTTCGGATGAAAATTAGTGAAAATAAAACGTTTGGCTAAATGAAAACACAGAGTTGCAAGGAGAGGTAAATAGCGTGTAACTATTGCCAATATTTTAATAAATTGTGTGTTAGCAATCATAAATATGAATTACTTACCTTGTTTTTACCATAACATTTTTTTTTGCAAGGTGATCACCACTTATCAAGGCCCAAAGGCCACTCGAGGAAGAGGGTTAATGGAAGTTCTATAGTCATTGGGACAACAGTATAGTAATTGTTAGTAGTGAGAATTTGGTATAATTTGATTATTTAAAGAGACGGCTCAGCAAGAACAAGACAACCATTTTGTAGTAAGCTGGAAAGAAGATGGGCAGTTCTAGGAAAGAAGCTTACTTCATGGAATCTGCGTTTAGATTTAGGCACAGATAGAGAGTGGGGAAAATTGTTGATAGTGGTTGTAGCTTTTGTGAAAGTTTGCCGGGGGGGGCATAGATTGGAGCTCAGACAAGCAATTGCCATGAAGATAACAATAGAACAGAGACAGGCTAGCAATGTCTCTTCTATGGGAAAGAGGCTCCTGTATTAGCACATGAACGAGAAAAGGGCATCACCCACCAGGTTGTGAAACTGGTTTTGACCTCTATCAAAGCAGGCTAGGGTGCTCTTGCCCAGATGTGGCAACAGTACTTCACCCTAGGATGTACTTGACACATACATAGAGATAATTGCATCAACTGTGAGATATCTACTGGAGCAGTAGAATAATCCTACCATTTTTCCAGCAATCTTGGCAATGGATTTGATGTGCGTGCTCCATTTAAAATCAGGAGTGAAGGTGAATGCATAGTGATTTCCAAGAGAGCCATTTATTTCAATCAGGGCCAGATGGGTATCAGAGCATTGATGATGAAAGAGAGAAGCTAGATTTTAGAAGCATAAAAATTAATCAGCCACCTCTTTACCCATTGTATTATGTGCTCTAGATCAGAAGAGAGAGAATAAAAAAGAATTTGGTCATTATCGGCCTTTGAAGTGTTGCCATAGATAGTAGTGTCATCTCCATAAATATCCACAAATGATCTAAGAATGTGATTTGATCATTCATAAAGATCAGGAAGACAGTTGGGTCTAGGATAGAACCCTGAGAGACGTCAACGTTGATACTATGACCTAGTGATTTCCGCCCATCAACCACTATTCTTATAAAACATATAAGAGAGAAATGATTTAATAACTGAATATGTTTATTTTCGCACAATTTGAAAAATATATTGGTTTTGGTACTTGTACAGTTTAGTCAAGACATTAAAAAATAAAAATATCGAAAAAAGTTTAAATTGTATGTATTCATTATAGAAAGAAGTTCTTCGAAAAAAAAATTTCGCTTAATTTCATCAAGTAGATTTTTTTTTTTTTTTACAGCGGAAAAATACGTTTTTATGAGAGCGCGTTGAAGGCAGCCATCTTGGATTAAAAAAAAAATTGTTTGAATTTTAGAAATGCCAAAGGGAGATAACTCCAGTTAAAGCGCTGACACCCCCTTCCCATCTTTAATACTAGCTTTTCTTCCTAAAAATCGAACATTTTGCTCGGTATCATAACAAATTGTTTTTTCGCTTAAAAAAAACAAACAAAAAAAAACTACTTGATGAAATTGAGTAATTTTTTTTTCCCGGAGAACTTCGTTCCAAAAGGGATACATACAATTTAAACTTTTTTTTCGATATTTTCATTTTTTTAATGTCTTGACTAAACTGTACAAGTACTTTGTCTTTAAATAATTTTTATTTACAGTTGTTTTTTGAAGCTCGGCAAATTTTAACAGCCATCTTCAGGAACTTGTTTCACGCCGCCGATTAAAAATTTTCCGCAATATCATCGAAGTATAATTATTTGTTTTTATTCAGGATAGTGTATGTGCACAAACGCATTTTTATTTTGTACGTTGATGTGTAAGCAAAATATGAAAATGTGTCTGTATTTAAAATATCAAAATAAACATTTTTTTTAAAACAATTACTTTATAAATTTATAAAAGTAAATAAACATAAGTTTACGGATTTTCTTATTTACTATATTTAAAAATGTGCGAAAATAAACATAGTTATTTGAAAAAAGAAAAATGATACTTATTTCATCAGGGGACGAAAATTAGGCTATCACCGTCTAGTGCTAGTTAGTATCAGTTAACTGAAAAGCTGTAATAAAAAAAAAAATAGCGAGGGTTGGAAGCTGTTATTTAATTTCACCGTATATTTTATGTAAAATAAATAAATTTATCAATAACCAATTTTGGATTTGTATTACTGTACACATAAATTCGAAAAAGTTGTCAAAAAACAAATATATAACAAATAAATGTTATCAAAGGCAAGATAAGTTACTTTTCTACCTAACTGGATATATTTTTCGTGTTTTTATTCAATGTAACATGTTTATTCAGCTCGAAAACCATACAGTGTTTACCGATGTATTGGAAAATTCAATATGGCGTCTGACTCTCTCTTTAACACGGTAAATTTCGGAAAAGATGTTTAAAAATTGGATAAAATACTGTTAGAACTCGCTCAATAAATGTTACTGTGACATAGGTTGACATATATTCGGCGGTTTTTTAACCGTATTTTGTCTAGTTTTTTATTCATAACACCTTTTCCGAAACTTACTGTGTTAAAGAGAGAGTCAGACGCCATCTTGAATTTTCCAATACATACATCGGTAAACACTATGTTTCTCGAGCTGAATAAACATGTTAAATTGAATAAAAACACAAAAACATATATCCAGTTAGGTAGAAAAGTAACTTATCTTGCCTTTGATAACATTTATTTGTTATATATTTGTTTTTCGACAACTTTTTCGAATCTATGTGTACAGTAATACAAACCCCCAATTTTTGTTGTTTCTTGTTTATTCCCCATTCCCTCGTCGATGAAATATTATTATGGTAAATAATTCAATAATTTTTTTTTTTTTAAATTTGGATTGATCTAGGACAGCCGCTGGGGCGCTGGCGCTGGCGCGATTGTGGTGACTGAGATATTTCGGAGCTCCGACGGGATTTGCTTCCGCGCTAGCAGACGAATTCCGTTCTAATCACGTGGTCTCGTGCGGCGACTGCAAAAAAGTGAAAGGGTAATAATACGAAACGCAATATGGCTCATTTATTTCAGTGTTTACGTAGTTTGTTGCGCTTGTAATTATGTTGTTGTTTTTTTTTTAAACATTTATCTCAAATATATAGCAAATAAATGGGTTCTCCAGCTTTTGTTCAATTTGGAATAATTGCGCGTGTACTTATGGCTAATTACGCGTGTAATTATGATTTTAGTTACTTTTATAGCATTTTCAAGTTTTACGATATATTTTTTATTGAATTGTTAGGTGAAAGTACAGAATAGTTACAAAACACCCTCACCTTCCAATGTTAAGTAATAGTTTTCTAAATAATAACGTTGGCTCATTTATTTGAGTTTTTACGTAGTTTCAAAATTTTTTCCCATTCAAATTTACAATAAAATCAAATTAAAAGCAAATATACAACAGATAAATGTCTTGTCAATAAAAATTAGTTTGTAACCTACCTGCATGGTATTTTAAAGTAGTTTTAAAATGTTTGTTTCATATCAAATATTAATCCTTTTTTAATTCGTTACTCTCCCCCCCCTTTTTCAAAACCAAAATAGATATGTTGTACAAATAAAAATTATTTAAAACTACTTAAAATACCAACAAATGATGTAGGGAAGTATCAAAGTAACTTTTTATTGACAAAGATAATATTTAATTATTGTATAGTTGTTTTTAACGACTTTTTCCGACTCGCTGTGCGTGGATTGTAAAATATACCTCAAATCCGTTTATTTGCAGCAATATTATCATTAGTGAAACAAGTTACAGGAGTCAAATTATTTTTCAACGAACAATTTATTTATCCAAAAAAAACAATCAAGCAAAAAGGAACACATATTGAATTAATTTACTTGATAAAATTGAGAAATTTGTAGCAGCATATTGTTGAATGAATCAATCTCTGAACGACCGTAGCGCGCCACATAAATTCATCCAAATGAGAAGGCAATGTTGTGGATGAACTACCATGCATGGTTTTTAATTTGCTTTTACATAGCATCCACATATTTTCAATATTGTTTGTGTGTACTTTCGTCACCGGGTCCACATAATGTTTGGAGTGGTCGACTGTCTTATGGACATATGGAGGGGTTACGGATATACCAGCGATTCCGTCATAGGCCTTCCGCCCTTCCATCCATCTGAATGGATGATACTGCCGGGCAGTACCATTTCCTTAATAATAGGAAACAACGTCTCTTTTTTTCTATCCGACACAAATGTTAAAAACCCAATTTTAGAGGCAGTGTCGATACCTCCAAAAACCCACCTCTGTGGTATCCTGCGTCCTTGATGATGCTTCATTTTTGAAATTACACTTTCGTCAATCTCTACGACTACACCACTTCCTCCTAATTTGATAGGGTTTGTTAATAATTGCTTTGAGAAAATGTCCCGGAAATACCCATACCATATCACTGCTGTACTTTGGGAGACCTTCGTCATTATAGAACATTTCATAACGGGGGTCTGACGCCCAAAAATATAGTAGTTGGACGAAGGTTTCTAGGGGTAGGTTTGATCCTAGAGCACAGATGTAGTTTTGACAGAGTTAATACCCTTGATTCTAGACACTTTTATTTTCGTAATAATTATATATTCTTTTATTCAAGGAGACAGGATAATTGAATAATTAATATAAAATTTAATATAATTAATATCATATTTTATATAGTTAATATAATATTTTTAAAAGTTTACATAAAAAATAAAATTTTATTCTTCGTCCGTAGTTTCGACACAGCTTGCAAGATGGCGAATCTTCCCGCACGTGTTTAAATATTTTATCGCCTTCTGTTTGAGAAATTTAAAACTTTGTCAAGAAAAACTGCTATTTTTTTTATAAATTCCAATATGGATGGAGTATATAAACCTGGAGCTGTTTCATCTTTAATCCATCTGGAAACAAAGTCCAAATCGGTTGAGAAATCGAGGAAAGAGCAGAAGAAACTCGATAAACTTTTTGGACGTATGACGACGAAAAAAGTTTCCGAGACGAGAACTAATGTTTCTTCGGACGAGGACGTAAGTAAAAAATTTATTAATGATAAAAGTAAATCTTCGAAGAAGAAAGAGAAAATAGAAATTTGCGAAGAAGTAGAATCCCCGAAAAACAAGAAAAAACAGAAATTAGAAATTTTTGAAGAATCGATAGAAGTAGATCCGTCTTCTCTGAAAAAGAAAAAGAAGAAAGACGTTCTTGATGAATCAGAAAAAATAGACTTGTCTGCTTCGAAAAAGAAAAAACAGAAAGAGGAAATTTTCGAAGAATCGATAGAAGTAGATTCGTCTTCTCTGAAGAAGAAAAACCTTGAGAAATTGGACAAAATAGACTCGTCTGCTTCGAAAAACAAGAAAAAACAGAAAGAAATTAGTGAAAATTCTAGCGAAGTAAATTTGTCGTCTTTGGAAAAGAAAAAAGAGAAAGACATTTTTAAGGACGCAAAAAAGAAGAAAAAAGAAAAAGGAATTTTTGAAGAATCAGAAGGAGCAGACTCTTCTCCGAAGAAAAAAAAAATGAAAAACATCTCATCTTTTGAGGAAGATGATGATGGCGATAATAAAAAAGAAGAAAAAAATCTGAAAACTGATCAGATCAATCACATAAAGGAGAAGAAACGGAATAACGAAGATATTTCGAATTCCCTTAAAAAGCCGAAAAAATTTAAAGATGTAATAAGTGATGAGGAAAAGAGCAAGAAAGGGAAAAAACGTAAAATAGAAGAATTTGTGCCGTATTCCGATGAGGAAGCTGATGACAACGACGATACATTGAGTGAAAGGAAGAAATTAAAGAAAGATACCGAAGAAGAGGCGCTTCCTTTTTCACCTAAAAAGCCTCGTCAAAAAACAAACCCACTTAAGATCAACGACGTCCTGTGCGCAATCAAAGAATCCGACGGTTCAAAGTCAAGAACACGGACAACCAAGCAACAAGATTTAAGTGATTTCGAAGATGAACAACCGATCCAAAAACGCCAGAAGAAGAAACGAGATAAGAAAAACGATCGCAGAACCGTATTTGTCGGCAACCTTCCCTTGACAATTACCAAAAAAAAGATGAAACAAATGTTCACTCCTTGTGGCCAGATAGAGAATCTTCGCATGCGTGGGGCCATACCAGCCAATCCTAAGCTAAGCAAAAGGTATGCCATTCTGAAGAAGGCCTACCATCCCAAATGTCTCAGCATAAACGCATATGTCTGCTTTGTCGACAAAGAGTCAGCTGACAAAGCCTGCAAAATGATGAACGGTACGATAGTCGAGGGTCAACACATCCGAGTCAATAGCTCGATCATCAGTAAAACAGCCCACGACTATAAGCGGTCAGTGTTTGTCGGTAATCTTCCATTCGTCATTTCTGAGGAAGATGTAAGACAACATTTTCTGGACTGCGGGGAAATTGTCGACATCCGACTTGTGAAAGATTGGAAGACTGGTATCGGTAAGGGCTTTGGGTATGTAAAATTTGAAAACACTGACAGTGCGGAACTTGCCATCAGGCTGGACAATTCCGTACTGAAAACTCGGAAAATAAGAGTTTCACCTTCGGAAACCGACCCGAAGAATAAACGAACAGATAAGGGACCAGTAAAAAAGGGAAAAACTAAAAAGAAAGATAAAAAGGACTTCGTCGGAGTGAAAGCCGAAATGAAAAAGAAGAAACTAAAACCCAAACATTTAGCGCGTAAAATGGGCCTTGCCAAAACAAAGACTGACATGACACCACAAAAAGTGGTTGAAAAAAACACAGATGGTCCAAATAAACACATGGTATTTCAATAAATAATACACATTTCTATAAACTTTTTTTTTTTTACTTTAAAATAAATCAGGGTTTGTATTACTGTACACAAAGATTCGAAAAAGTTGTCAAAAAACAAATATATAACAAATAAATGTTATCAAAGGCAAGATAAGTTACTTTTCTACCTAACTGGATATATTTTTTGTGTTTTTATTTAGTGTAACATGTTTATTCAGGTCGAAAAACATGCAGTGTTTACCGATGTATTGGAAAATTCAAAATGGCGGCCGACTCTTTCTCGGAGAGGGTAAGTTTGGGAAAAGGTATTATAAATAATAAACTAGACAAAATACTGTTAGAAATTTGCTCAATATATGTTACCGTAACATAAGTTGACATATATTCGGTTGTTTTTTAATAGTATTTTGTCTAGTTTATTATTTATAACATCTTTTCCCAAACTAAACGTGTTAAAGAGACAGTCGGGCGCCATTTTGAATTTTCCAATACATCGGTAAGCACTGCATGTTTTTCGAGCTGAATAAACATGTTATATTGAATAAAAACACGAAAAATATATCCAGTTAGGTAGAAAAGTAACTTATCTTGCCTTTGATAACATTTATTTGTTTTTTTTTACAACTTTTTCGAATCTATGTGTACAGTAATACAAACCCGATAACTTACTCTTCTATCTACCTGGATAAGTTTTTTCGTGTGTTTTAGCTTATTTTAAAGCGTTTTTCTGTTCAAAAAAATTGTGTATTCATTGTTTAGTTAGGACGGAAAATAATCATGGTTGCCATAAGCCCTGAATGGGGACTCTTGATAATCTCTCAAAAGAGCAATTATCAAGAGTCCTCGTTGAAAATTAAACATAATACTAGTAAGAACCCACACAGTAGATGTTACAGTGATATGTATTGAGTGAGTTTCTACCAGTATTTTATTTGATTTTTTAATGTCTCAGGCATGTTTTTCTTGTTTTAATTAACACTTGACACTATTTGTATTTCAAAGTAAATAAACGTTTTAAAATAAGTTAAACCACAAAAAAAACTTATCCAGGTACCTCTGCTAACATCTATTTGTTATATATTTGTCGTTTGACCACTTTTCCGTTTTGTTTCCTATACTGGAAAATGCCCTGTGTTTGGAAAGGTTTTCACCACTGGAAGTATATTGACCAAATTATTTTTAATGATAATCTTGTAAAATTCAAATATTTCTTTTAATTCAAAACATTTTTTTTAATTACTTTAAAAGTAAAGTTTAAAATTCTTTAGAAAATAATTTTTTAAAGTGATTTAATTATTAGCTGCATTCTTTTGGTAATATGTTAAAGCATTGCAAAAAGTACATCCATTTCTATAGGTGGCCTTTTCAGTCCCTATTTACTTGCTTCCCCAAAAGGGCAGTTAGACACAAGGTCGGTTTTTAATATTGGGAAAATTCAGTTCCCCAAAAGAGGTGCTCTGGATTAGAACAAAAAATTAAAATGACCTCAGTCTAGTCACTGGCAGTAAACAAAAAATTAATTGTAACATCTGTATCCATAGCAACATTAGTGGAGAGACCTTGTCAGTCGGCAATCAGTCTATCACATTGAAAATAAAACTTTTATTGCTTAATGCATAGATTGAATTGATGTGTCAGATAAAAGATAGTGTTCTTCCAATATCTAATCTTTACAAAACAACAAGGTTGGTTAAGTGGTTTAATGACATACTGAAAACAGGTGTGCCAAGTTCGAATCCAGATTGTTCCACAGAAACACTTTCATCAAACTCATATCTGACCTTCTGGAGAAGACGGATTATAACTTAACCTCCACTTCTGAAAAATCTGCAATTTTATTAAAATTTCTAATATAATTTTCTTTTACTTCATGTGATAAACTTAATAATAAAGTAAAATATTTGTTGAACGTCATTTAATCCTGGACAACGGTGGGTCTCTCTGCTAGTTTATAAAATTATAAATGTTGCAGGTTAAGTTGGAAAACAATGTTATATGAGAAAGTCACAGGAGTTTATTAGTAATTCATTTAATTTTAATGAAATAATATAATCAGCCAGGACAGAATTTCTGAAGTGCACCTGAAGAATGGTTGGGGGTTGGCCAAAATGTGAGAATAACATCCAAGATAGGAATATTCCAAATAGATTATTGATTAAAAAAAGATAAACATGTCCAACATACATAAAAGATCTTTCCTGAATTAAAGTATTTAGGTGCTTCTTCATTATTAGAGCAAAGTTCGGAAATCGAAATATTAAATTTCAAATAAAACTGGGGAGTTAACTCGTAACAAGGGAGGTAAGTATTTCCTGAAATACTAGACCAATTTAGGAACAATCAATTTTCGTTAATTGTCTTCAAAAACTTTTCATTAATAGTTAATTTTCTGCCTTATGGTTGTTTGTAATTTTTGTATATGGTTATTACTGCTCCATGACAATTAAGTAAATACCATTGATTTTACTTGAAATTCAATATTTCAATTTTCTGAATTTTGTTATTCAAAGAAGCACCAATATTTAAAAATTAGCTGAATGCAAACAAGATGAGCCTATAATTTCTGAAAACATGCATCAATAATCAGTCTAAAGCACATATGAAGTAGAGTTCTATATGCTGCTTTTGTTTATGGAGCTATACCAGTCATTGAAATAGGGAAAAATCTGACATTATAAGTTACTAACAGGGAGGGAGGCGGGGCTTCTCCCGGTCATAAAATACGCTTAAATATGAAATTTTAATTTGTCCAGATTTTGTATATACTATTATAGAGTTGTGATTTCAAAAGTGAAAAAAAAAAGTATTTGAGTGCCATCAGCTAAAATTGAAACTGAAAGGAAAACAGTAGCATTCCAAGCTGGTGACGTTATCACGCATATGAACTGATTAAAAATAAACTAAGATGAATGTAAAAAATGTATAACAATTTTTTTAATTTTGACGCTTAAAACCTATTTTAACCGGCTAAACACCCATAAAAAATTCAAGGTCCCTAGCGCCACTCTGCGACTTTTAGTTTCAGAGAGATAGAGTTTGAAAATATGGAAACAGACAGGCATATAGCCGTTTATATATTAGATTATTACAAGTGCAAAAAAAAGATTTCTTAGGTTGAGTAAGATCTTTTTAAATTTAAGGAACTAAAGTCACAGTCAAAGATAATTGTTTGGCTGCACAACCCAACTTTCAACAATCCTGTGCGACTGCGACACTGTATAAACATATGTGTATGTGAGTAATAAAAGCCAGTCAGCATCATATCCTGAATTCATTACCAACCTTATGTGCAAATGTGGTGGTAATGTGCTCATGTATCGTCATCATAGTATCCAATTAAAGGCCATGATTGTTATGTGAACCGTTCAAAATCATAAGACGTTTGGCACAAGTCATCGTCATTGTGATGCTGAAATGAAAAAATCCTTGTCTAAATGAATTGACAATACTGTGTTATTTGTTTGTACCAATAAGTCCAGAGTTTGAATTTTGTAACTAGTTGGACAATAGAATTCACCAACCAGGAATTCAAATGTAATCTTATTTTAGCCGTAGTTCTCTCTGACCTCACTGATCTGGTAACCAGCTAGATTATCACTCCTTCTCTTCCAGCGATTTATAATTATCCAGTTGCAAGGGAGTTGCTGAACTCTATTGGAAAATGTGATTTTACCCAAGAGAAAACATCTCTTGCTTCCGAAGATCACATGGTTTTGAAAATCCTGCCATTCATAGATAAACAAAGATATCATTCCTTGAACTCTGTCGGTGACCACTCTCAAATCATGTAATTCAACATTTGAAATCCTTTTTTATTTAAAGCAATCTTGAATTTAACTCCTAAATTCTTGATATACTCCAAACCAGAATGTTATTCCTCCCCCTTACACAAATATCTTGTTTATTCTTTTTTATTTTTTATTCTTATTAGTAAATTATATATTTTATACAATCTTGTGTGCCATTGTTGTGTCTTCAGCAGGTTTTCATTGATATTTTCTCTAAGATCAAAAGTAAAGTTAAGGAGCAGATATACATTTTAAATATATTTTTCCCTTTGAATATGGTAAATTATTTATATCTGGTGATAACGCGTCTACTTGTGCAACACACGAGATTATAATATCAGCAATGTTTTCCATGCCAAATTATTCATTTTATCTAGCTCTTTCTAGAAAATATGTAACCTTCCTAATGATTGAATATCTGTTTGTCCCTTAACTCATAATATGATCATGGATATGTTGAGATGGTATCAGTAAGAAACATTATGGATATATTTTTCAATATTTATTTTAAAATCACTACACAAATGCAATAGTTTAATTCTCCAGTTTCTTCAGGCCACCAGTTGGAGTTTTTGGCTTTTAATATTTTCATTAAATTTTTTTCATTTTAGTCCCAACCAGTAGCATTAATGAAATTTAGTTCAATACTATCATAAATACGAGATTTATTTCACCAGAACAATCACAAAAACCAAACAAAAATAATAGAAAAGAGAATACATAAAAATAAAGTCTTTAGGGAACGCTCTTAACTCAATAAATGAAAAGCTTTTTACTATTTTCTTTTCTATTGTGACAACTGTTTTGTTTTTTTTCCATAAAAATTATAAGTTCCCAAAATAAAATATTTAAATAAAATTAATTTCCCCTAGGACCGACTTCTGTTTGCCCCCTTAATTTTTGTTACAATCATAGACTGAGAAATAATTTGAAATATGTACTGCTGCATGCAACAATTCAGTATATTTTATTGTCTATTTGTTCAAATGATAACCAAGTTTTAGCGGTCCACTTGAAGTACATTATGTTTAATATTAATATAATTATTAATAATATAAATCAGAGGATCTGTGGCTAAAAGTAAGGAAGGAAAAATTCTATCATAGAAACCCCTCCAAGATAAATGGATGTGAAAATCTAAAAATAAAAGCAAACAATAATTCTTTATTTTTAAAGAGTAAAAAATACCTGATGAAAGAAAAATAGAGTTCCAATAGAATTTGGTAAATAATGGAAAATGTTTTAATATTGACATGGCCAACTTTATAACAAAATTATTTCTGGGTGATTGAAAAACGAGATGTAAGCCGGGAGCGTGTGGATAGACATTGCATCTGTAATGTAACTGTGATTGCTTTGATAACGACAAGGTTGAGACGAAAATGAAAATATAAACAAATTGAAAAACAATTTTTTTTTTCAGAATTATTGTAACTGATAGCAAGAAAGGACACACTTGAGCAGCCATTTGCCTTTTGCTCCCTCCAGCAAAGTTGGTGAGCTGAATGTATATGAAACTAAATGCTAAAAGAATCATGTTGGTATCCTACGGCAATAAAATAATTACAAAAAAAACTTGTTTTTTTAATATGTTCTTGTTGCATTATCTTTTGCCTTTTTAAACCAGCTTTGAAACTGAATAATAAAGCTGACTAAAAAATTTCCATGACAAAAACAGTTTTGTGTTCAAAGTACTTCAAGTAATACTTGCATCAGCATCAAAGATAATCACACAAAATTGGATTTTAAAATTCAGGCAAAAATGTAATCTATCTGTAACATAACCGCTAGCTCTGGTAGCAGCAGCCGCATAACACATATGCAAATGTGCAATATGACGTCACAGTGGAGGAAGAGAAGGAAAAGAAAACTCAAAAGTTCACAAAAACATAAATAAATAAATGTAAATAAAATGTCTTAGTGTATAGTTTGTTCAACTTTTTCATTTGACCTTTTTGTGTCCTTTCCCCATCAAATTCCTTTATTTTTTTCTGTTCTTTTCCTCCACTGCAACGTTACATTACACACTGGCTTAGTCATTTGCATATGTGTTATGTGGCTGCCACTGTTACCAGCTGTTTCATATCTTTATAAAATTAGCTATATTTTTATATGCATATATATTTGTATATACAAGATTTACTCCTAAACTAATTGACTGATCATTATGAATTTTGAAACAGCTAAGGCTATATAATTTAGTTTTATACAAATTGAATGGAAGGCCTTTGTGAAAATTCAGAAACTTTTACTTTTGTGAAATTTTAACAATTTTACAAAATTAATACATTCGAAAGTTGAAATATGTCAGATTTACATTGAATTTAATCTATAGAAACGAATTAAATAAGATTTCCTGAATTTCAATTTTTTCTTAAGATCCCTTAAGCTTAAACCTTACATTTTAGACATTTATTTTTAGAATAAGAATCATTGTGTCTAAAATTAGAATAATGATTCTAGATATAATCATCAGATATTAATTTTAATCTAGGTAAGGGGATATAAAAATGATGCAAAACTATTGATCTATAAACGAAAACAAAATAGCAAATAAATATGGGAAACATTTCTGGAAGACACTAGTCAACCTGAAATGAAGGGTCTACTATGCCGCCATGTACAGCTAAGTTTTCAATGTTTATACTTTCCACAAAAATGATGGATGGTAACGTTAAATAAAACCGTTTTTTTCTTTTGCTTTCTGTTTAGCGTAAATTTTGCCAGTGTATGCAGAGGAAAAGTAATTCTTGGTTCATTCAAAGTCTATAGAACCATATTACTACATTACCAATTTAGTTGAAATTTTCAGAAAATCTGTTTTTAAAGTCAAGGAATGTTTGCATGTTATTAAAATAATTTAACATTACGAATTATAAAAATATTAAATTAAATAAAAATATTTTTTGTAACTGCGAGATTGTTCGCCATTTCATTTCCGGTAGAAATGAGCCTTTCACTTATTGAAATAAGTATTATTTGTATTAATTTTTATGATACTCATGCAGAGAGTGATCTGTGCTGAAATAATGTCATTATTTAAAAAGCCATTCTTAACATGGGGAGGGGAGGGTGTTTTGTACCTATTCTGTACTTGAACCTTACAATTGAATAAAAAAAACATTGTAAAACTTTAATTAAACGTGGAAATACGATTTAAATTACGATTAAAAATAGCGCGGATCACTCTGCATTAGCACCATTTTTATTTATTGTGGACTATTATTCTCATCTTTATTAGTTGTTGTTTCACGACTTTTCGGCCAACTATTCCTCTGGCCTTCATGAAAAGAAGTAAGTACGTGAGAAATTATTTTTTCCTTTTATTATTCTTAAAGATTTAAATTTTTCTTATTCATGAAAAGAGTTTAGCCTACGTAAATAAATAAATAAATGTTTGTACACGTGACAAATTATCAATAAATGGTTTAGTTACTTTTTTTTTTTAATTATTTATGAAAAGAGTTAACATAAATAATGTTTGTAAAAGTACGAAAAATAACGTAAGTGGCATTGTTGTACAACCATCACCCCCATGCGTAATTTCTATACTTATAGGTTTTTGGAAATTTTTTTTCACTGGATGATTATTGATTGGACACTAATTAAACAGATTATTAAAAAAAAAATTAAAAAAAGAAATCATTATTTCGACATTTGAAAGCGGTGCTCACTTTTTAGTTACGACGTTCTAATAAATCAGTCACCCATTTTGTAACCAATAAAAACGCGGTATATCAAAACCATAGAAAGTAAATATAATATGAGCCTCTACCGCATTTGTAAGTCAGAAATATATTTGTTTCTCAAAGAAAAAAAAATACATTGAACATGACTTTTTTTATTGTTTTTATGAAAATAAAGTTTCGAGTATTTTTAATTTTTTTTTTTTTTTTACTTATTTAGTTAAAAGTCAGTTTGTGGGTGTTTTTGTTTTTTTTAAATAATTTGTTTTTATGAAAGGTGAGTTTGTTGGTGTTTCTTTACAATAATTTATCTGTTTTTATGAAAGGGCAGGTTTTTTTTTTTTAAAGTATTATAAATTTCACTAGCATGATGTTTAATAATTTGGTATTTTTTTAGATTAGGTCCATCTCCACAATTTTCCTTTAAATGACGACATTTATAGGTTTTCGAGTATGCTGAATATGGAAATCGCATTGAAATTTTGCGGAGATAAGTAGTTATCAAGATATAAAAAGTTGTATTATGCATTGTATTCTTTGGTGGCCATCTTTTTATGTGCACACGCGCCATAAACAAATGCACGCGTGTAAAAAAGATGGCCGCCAAAGATTACAATGCATAATACAACTTTTTATATCTTGATAACTACTTATTTCTGCAAAATTTCAATGCGATCTTCGTATTCAGCATAGTCGAAAACCATTACAAGTCGTCATTTAAAAGAAAATTGAGGAGGTGGACCTCCATCCCGTACGCTTCCCGATACATTGCTTCGTCAACATGTGACCATTTTATATCTCCCGAAGGCACTTCCGTATATTTTACAAAAAAAAAAAAAAAAAAAAAAAATGGGTGACCGATTTACCAGAACGTGGTAACTAAAAAGTGAGTACCCCTTTCAAAATGTTGAAATGATTTTTTTTTTTTTTTTTTCAATTTTTTTTCATAATCTGGTTAGTGTTCAATCAATAATAATCCAGTGAAAAAAATTAAAAAAAAAACCTATCAGTATAGAAATTTGCATGGGGGTGATGATTGTATAACTCCGCCACGTAAGTAAATAAATAAAAAATGTTACGTGTGCATGCGTTAGCCTTGACTAGAGGGAGGGGACTAAGGGAACAACCATTAAATAATTCTGTGCGTCGCCATGGAACTCAACGCCCAAGGAGTACCAAAATAGATTTCATGAAGAAATTTTTTTCGAAAAGTGGGTGATCACTTTTCCATCTAAATTTAACTTAAAATGAGCACCCACTTTCTGGCCACCTGAGGAAGGGGCATTTATTTTCGTGTTTATTGGCTTAAAGGTTTTTTGACAAGGCAGTTTGTTATGCGAGTGCATATTTAACAGTTTTCGTTTATGCTCACGCGTAGCATAAACAAAGGCTACGTCTGTGAAATGGAAAATAGTCCCAGAGTTCAGGGGTTATTACCATGCAAAAGAAATCAAACAAAAAACTTTTTAGCCAAGAAACACAGAAAAATAAAAAATAAAAATAGCATCCATTTTTTTTCTATCAAATTCATTTGCTATTTTTATTGAAAACTATTTTCCCCCGGATTTTTGATAAAATTTTCCATTAAGGGCCGTGCGTCTCACGTTCGTATATAACAAAAATTTTTTTGTAGATTTCTGTGTGCTAAAAACGAATCTGCAAACCGTTTCCGTCACAAAAAAATAGTTTTTATGATATGAAGAAATTACTTTTTCGAAAAGTGGGCGATCACTTTTCCATGTAAATTTAACTTAAAATGAGCACCCACTTTCATGAAAACTTCCTTTTTGCTACGGAAACGGTTTGCAGATTCGTTTTTAGCACACCAAAATCTACAATAAAATATTTCGTTATATACGAACGTGAAACAGGCCTTAAAGTAAAATAATACCGGATTTTTTGGAGCAGATTTGCCGTTTAGTTGTACGAATATCCTCAAACCAGGTAATCACTAAAAGGGACTCTTAAAAGTCGTCACCTGTATCGAGCAAAAGTTTAAAACCACCGATTATATGCCAGCCTATGTCATGGTAACATATATTGAGCAAGTTCCTAACAGTATTTTGTATAGTTTTTTAGTTTAAACTCATTTTCCCAAAATTTCCCCAAACTTAACGTGTTCGATACAGTCTGCCACCATTTGTATTTTTCAGATATACCGATAAACATTGAATGTTTTTGAACCGATTATACATTACATAAAAACACTAAAATCTTATTCAGTTAGGTAGAACATTTACTTTTCTCGCCTTTGATAACATTTATTTGTTATATATTTATTTTTTGACAACTTCTTTGTATCTGTGTTTAGTAATATAAACCCTTTTCATTTAATGTAACGTTTAGTCAGCTTGAAAAACAGTGTTTATTGGTGTATTTGAAAGCTACAAATGGTGGCGGACACTCTTGATTACTTTAAGTTAGAGAAAGTGAGTTAAAACTAAAAATCTATACAAAATACTGTCAGAAACCCACCGATTATGCCAGTCGGTGGGTTTCAGACACTGTTTTGTATACTTTTAGTTTTCAACTTACTTTCCCAAACTTAACGTATTCAACAGAGTCCGCGACCATTTCTGTTTTTCGAGCCGATTAAACATTTTACATTACATACAAACACTAAACAATTATCCAGTTAGGTAGAAACGTAACTTACTTTACCTTTGCTTTCATTTATTTGTTTTTGGACAACTTTTTCGAATCTGTGTATAGTAACCCCCCCCCCCATCAACCAAATATTAATTACTAACTCATATTTTTGTATACAGAAAACAACAACAACAAAAAAAAAAAACAGCGTTTCAACATTTTTGCTACATTCGGCTTCATCCACTGATTGTTGGTTGAGTCTAAACCATGAATGATTGACAGAAACTCCCGAGGATCCAGATCAAATTCTGCAAGAGTACCATTTTTTTCATTTTCGCCTTCTTTTTCACTTTTTGGAGCGGATTGCTGTACTAAGAATATAAGAAACATGCATTTTCTCTTTTCATTAAATTTTTCCATTACACCAAATTGAGCCACTGCAACGCGTGGCAGGGTACAGCTAGTACTTACATAATTCCAGTTTAATTTTAATTTCTATAGAAAATAATTAATACTTTACTTTGAAAATATATTTTAAAAGTTTACATAAAAAATAGTCTTTACTTTCAAATAATTTTGTTTTGTATTATATTTTATTGTAATAAAAAAAATTTAATTTTAAATTAAAAAAAATTTTCATGTAAACTTTAAAAAAACATTTCAATATAAAGACTAAAAAGTGTTTTTATTACAAGATATTAATGTTGGAACGATTAATCGGAATCAAAATCAGGAATTGGAAAATTTAACTGTTGGGGTTATTAGAATCGGTATGGGGAAAAATTGTAGCCTAATTTCTGATTCTAAAAACGATTCTTGTAATATTTTTAAAACTTAATTTTCCATTATTAGTACTTTTGTAATATTTTTAAAACTTAATTTTCCATTATTAGTACTCTTGTAATATTTTTAAAACTTAATTTTCCATTATTAGTACTATTGTAATATTTTTAAAACTTAATTTTCCATTATTAGTACTCTTGTAATATTTTTTAAACTTAATTTTCCATTATTAGTACTCTTGTAATATTTTTAAAACTTAATTTTCCATTATTAGTACTCTTGTAATATTTTTAAAACTTAATTTTCCATTATTAGTACTTTTGTAATATTTTTAAAACTTAATTTTCCATTATTAGTACTTTTGTAATATTTTTAAAACTTAATTTTCCATTATTAGTACTTTTGTAATATTTTTAAAACTTAATTTTCCATTATTAGTACTTTTGTAATATTTTCAAAACTTAATTTTCCATTATTAGTACTCTTGTAATATTTTTAAAACTTAATTTTCCATTATTAGTACTTTTGTAATATTTTTAAAACTTAATTTTCCATTATTAGTACTTTTGTAATATTTTTAAAACTTAATTTTCCATTATTAGTACTTTTGTAATATTTTCAAAACTTAATTTTCCATTATTAGTACTCTTGTAATATTTTTAAAACTTAATTTTCCATTATTAGTACTTTTGTAATATTTTCAAAACTTAATTTTCCATTATTAGTACTCTTGTAATATTTTTAAAACTTAATTTTCCATTATTAGTACTATTGTAATATTTTTTAAACTTAATTTTCCATTATTAGTACTCTTGTAATATTTTTAAAACTTAATTTTCCATTATTAGTACTCTTGTAATATTTTTTAAACTTAATTTTCCATTATTAGTACTCTTGTAATATTTTTAAAACTTAATTTTCCATTATTAGTACTTTTGTAATATTTTCAAAACTTAATTTTCCATTATTAGTACTCTTGTAATATTTTTAAAACTTAATTTTCCATTATTAGTACTTTTGTAATATTTTCAAAACTTAATTTTCCATTATTAGTACTCTTGTAATATTTTTAAAACTTAATTTTCCATTATTAGTACTTTTGTAATATTTTCAAAACTTAATTTTCCATTATTAGTACTCTTGTAATATTTTTAAAAGTTAATTTTCCATTATTAGTACTCTTGTAATATTTTTAAAACTTAATTTTCCATTATTAGTACTTTTGTAATATTTTCAAAACTTAATTTTCCATTATTAGTACTCTTGTAATATTTTTAAAACTTAATTTTCCATTATTAATACTCTTGTAATATTTTTAAAACTTAATTTTCCATTATTAGTACTCTTGTAATATTTTTAAAACTTAATTTTCCATTATTAGTACTTTTGTAATATTTTTAAAACTTAATTTTCCATTATTAGTACTCTTGTAATATTTTTAAAACTTAATTTTCCATTATTAGTACTTTTGTAATATTTTCAAAACTTAATTTTCCATTATTAGTACTCTTGTAATATTTTTTAAAACTTAATTTTCCATTATTAGTACTCTTGTAATATTTTTAAAACTTATTTTCCATTATTAGTACTCTTGTAATATTTTTAAAACTTAATTTTCCATTATTAGTACTCTTGTAATATTTTTTAAACTTAATTTTCCATTATTAGTACTCTTGTAATATTTTTAAAAGTTAATTTTCCATTATTAGTACTCTTGTAATATTTTTAAAACTTAATTTTCCATTATTAGTACTCTTGTAATATTTTTAAAACTTAATTTTCCATTATTAGTACTCTTGTAATATTTTTAAAAGTTAATTTTCCATTATTAGTACTCTTGTAATATTTTTAAAACTTAATTTTCCATTATTAGTACTATTGTAATATTTTTAAAACTTAATTTTCCATTATTAGTACTCTTGTAATATTTTTAAAACTTAATTTTCCATTATTAGTACTATTGTAATATTTTTAAAACTTAATTTTCCATTATTAGTACTTTTGTAATATTTTTAAAAGTTAATTTTCCATTATTAGTACTCTTGTAATATTTTTAAAACTTAATTTTCCATTATTAGTACTATTGTAATATTTTTAAAACTTAATTTTCCATTATTAGTACTCTTGTAATATTTTTTAAACTTAATTTTCCATTATTAGTACTCTTGTAATATTTTTAAAAGTTAATTTTCCATTATTAGTACTTTTGTAATATTTTTTAAACTTAATTTTCCATTATTAGTACTCTTGTAATATTTTTAAAACTTAATTTTCCATTATTAGTACTTTTGTAATATTTTCAAAACTTAATTTTCCATTATTAGTACTCTTGTAATATTTTTAAAACTTAATTTTCCATTATTAGTACTTTTGTAATATTTTTAAAACTTAATTTTCCATTATTAGTACTCTTGTAATATTTTTTAAACTTAATTTTCCATTATTAGTACTCTTGTAATATTTTTAAAACTTAATTTTCCATTATTAGTACTCTTGTAATATTTTTTAAACTTAATTTTCCATTATTAGTACTCTTGTAATATTTTTAAAACTTAATTTTCCATTATTAGTACTCTTGTAATATTTTTTAAACTTAATTTTCCATTATTAGTACTTTTGTAATATTTTTTAAACTTAATTTTCCATTATTAGTACTTTTGTAATATTTTTAAAACTTAATTTTCCATTATTAGTACTCTTGTAATATTTTTAAAAGTTAATTTTCCATTATTAGTACTTTTGTAATATTTTTTAAACTTAATTTTCCATTATTAGTACTATTGTAATATTTTTAAAACTTAATTTTCCATTATTAGTACTCTTGTAATATTTTTAAAACTTAATTTTCCATTATTAGTACTCTTGTAATATTTTTAAAACTTAATTTTCCATTATTAGTACTCTTGTAATATTTTTAAAACTTAATTTTCCATTATTAGTACTTTTGTAATATTTTTAAAACTTAATTTTCCATTATTAGTACTTTTGTAATATTTTTAAAACTTAATTTTCCATTATTAGTACTTTTGTAATATTTTTAAAACATAATTTTCCATTATTAGTACTTTTGTAATATTTTTAAAACCTAATTTTCCATTATTAGTACTCTTGTAATATTTTTAAAAGTTAATTTTCCATTATTAGTACTCTTGTAATATTTTTAAAAGTTAATTTTCCATTATTAGTACTTTTGTAATATTTTTTAAACTTAATTTTCCATTATTAGTACTCTTGTAATATTTTTAAAACTTAATTTTCCATTATTAGTACTTTTGTAATATTTTCAAAACTTAATTTTCCATTATTAGTACTCTTGTAATATTTTTAAAACTTAATTTTCCATTATTAGTACTTTTGTAATATTTTTAAAACTTAATTTTCCATTATTAGTACTCTTGTAATATTTTTTAAACTTAATTTTCCATTATTAGTACTCTTGTAATATTTTTAAAAGTTAATTTTCCATTATTAGTACTTTTGTAATATTTTTTAAACTTAATTTTCCATTATTAGTACTCTTGTAATATTTTTAAAACTTAATTTTCCATTATTAGTACTTTTGTAATATTTTCAAAACTTAATTTTCCATTATTAGTACTCTTGTAATATTTTTAAAACTTAATTTTCCATTATTAGTACTTTTGTAATATTTTTAAAACTTAATTTTCCATTATTAGTACTCTTGTAATATTTTTTAAACTTAATTTTCCATTATTAGTACTCTTGTAATATTTTTAAAAGTTAATTTTCCATTATTAGTACTTTTGTAATATTTTTTAAACTTAATTTTCCATTATTAGTACTTTTGTAATATTTTTAAAACTTAATTTTCCATTATTAGTACTCTTGTAATATTTTTAAAAGTTAATTTTCCATTATTAGTACTTTTGTAATATTTTTTAAACTTAATTTTCCA
Organism: Euprymna scolopes; assembly: GCF_053919585.1. Taxonomy (NCBI): domain Eukaryota; kingdom Metazoa; phylum Mollusca; class Cephalopoda; order Sepiida; family Sepiolidae; genus Euprymna; species Euprymna scolopes. Next base: position 119,491,310 of record NC_136483.1, read on the forward strand.
TTATTAGTACTATTGTAATATTTTTAAAACTTAATTTTCCATTATTAGTACTCTTGTAATATTTTTAAAACTTAATTTTCCATTATTAGTACTCTTGTAATATTTTTAAAACTTAATTTTCCATTATTAGTACTCTTGTAATATTTTTAAAACTTAATTTTCCATTATTAGTACTTTTGTAATATTTTTAAAAGTTAATTTTCCATTATTAGTACTTTTGTAATATTTTTTAAACTTAATTTTCCATTATTAGTACTATTGTAATATTTTTAAAACTTAATTTTCCATTATTAGTACTCTTGTAATATTTTTAAAACTTAATTTTCCATTATTAGTACTCTTGTAATATTTTTAAAACTTAATTTTCCATTATTAGTACTCTTGTAATATTTTTAAAACTTAATTTTCCATTATTAGTACTTTTGTAATATTTTTAAAACTTAATTTTCCATTATTAGTACTTTTGTAATATTTTTAAAACTTAATTTTCCATTATTAGTACTTTTGTAATATTTTTAAAACTTAATTTTCCATTATTAGTACTTTTGTAATATTTTTAAAACCTAATTTTCCATTATTAGTACTCTTGTAATATTTTTAAAAGTTAATTTTCCATTATTAGTACTCTTGTAATATTTTTAAAACTTAATTTTCCATTATTAGTACTTTTGTAATATTTTTTAAAACTTAATTTTCCATTATTAGTACTCTTGTAATATTTTTAAAAGTTAATTTTCCATTATTAGTACTCTTGTAATATTTTTTAAACTTAATTTTCCATTATTAGTACTCTTGTAATATTTTTAAAACTTAATTTTCCATTATTAGTACTCTTGTAATATTTTTAAAACTTAATTTTCCATTATTAGTACTTTTGTAATATTTTTAAAACTTAATTTTCCATTATTAGTACTCTTGTAATATTTTTAAAACTTAATTTTCCATTATTAGTACTCTTGTAATATTTTTAAAACTTAATTTTCCATTATTAGTACTTTTGTAATATTTTTAAAACTTAATTTTCCATTATTAGTACTCTTGTAATATTTTTAAAACTTAATTTTCCATTATTAGTACTTTTGTAATATTTTCAAAACTTAATTTTCCATTATTAGTACTCTTGTAATATTTTTTAAAACTTAATTTTCCATTATTAGTACTCTTGTAATATTTTTAAAACTTAATTTTCCATTATTAGTACTCTTGTAATATTTTTTAAACTTAATTTTCCATTATTAGTACTCTTGTAATATTTTTAAAAGTTAATTTTCCATTATTAGTACTCTTGTAATATTTTTAAAACTTAATTTTCCATTATTAGTACTCTTGTAATATTTTTAAAACTTAATTTTCCATTATTAGTACTCTTGTAATATTTTTAAAAGTTAATTTTCCATTATTAGTACTCTTGTAATATTTTTAAAACTTAATTTTCCATTATTAGTACTATTGTAATATTTTTAAAACTTAATTTTCCATTATTAGTACTCTTGTAATATTTTTAAAAGTTAATTTTCCATTATTAGTACTTTTGTAATATTTTTAAAACTTAATTTTCCATTATTAGTACTCTTGTAATATTTTTAAAACTTAATTTTCCATTATTAGTACTATTGTAATATTTTTAAAACTTAATTTTCCATTATTAGTACTTTTGTAATATTTTTAAAAGTTAATTTTCCATTATTAGTACTTTTGTAATATTTTTAAAACTTAATTTTCCATTATTAGTACTTTTGTAATATTTTTAAAACTTAATTTTCCATTATTAGTACTTTTGTAATATTTTTAAAACTTAATTTTCCATTATTAGTACTCTTGTAATATTTTTAAAACTTAATTTTCCATTATTAGTACTATTGTAATATTTTTAAAACTTAATTTTCCATTATTAGTACTCTTGTAATATTTTTTAAACTTAATTTTCCATTATTAGTACTCTTGTAATATTTTTAAAAGTTAATTTTCCATTATTAGTACTTTTGTAATATTTTTTAAACTTAATTTTCCATTATTAGTACTCTTGTAATATTTTTAAAACTTAATTTTCCATTATTAGTACTTTTGTAATATTTTCAAAACTTAATTTTCCATTATTAGTACTCTTGTAATATTTTTAAAACTTAATTTTCCATTATTAGTACTTTTGTAATATTTTTAAAACTTAATTTTCCATTATTAGTACTCTTGTAATATTTTTTAAACTTAATTTTCCATTATTAGTACTCTTGTAATATTTTTAAAAGTTAATTTTCCATTATTAGTACTTTTGTAATATTTTTTAAACTTAATTTTCCATTATTAGTACTTTTGTAATATTTTTAAAACTTAATTTTCCATTATTAGTACTCTTGTAATATTTTTAAAAGTTAATTTTCCATTATTAGTACTTTTGTAATATTTTTTAAACTTAATTTTCCATTATTAGTACTATTGTAATATTTTTAAAACTTAATTTTCCATTATTAGTACTCTTGTAATATTTTTAAAACTTAATTTTCCATTATTAGTACTCTTGTAATATTTTTAAAACTTAATTTTCCATTATTAGTACTCTTGTAATATTTTTAAAACTTAATTTTCCATTATTAGTACTTTTGTAATATTTTTAAAACTTAATTTTCCATTATTAGTACTTTTGTAATATTTTTAAAACTTAATTTTCCATTATTAGTACTTTTGTAATATTTTTAAAACATAATTTTCCATTATTAGTACTTTTGTAATATTTTTAAAACCTAATTTTCCATTATTAGTACTCTTGTAATATTTTTAAAAGTTAATTTTCCATTATTAGTACTCTTGTAATATTTTTAAAACTTAATTTTCCATTATTAGTACTTTTGTAATATTTTTTAAACTTAATTTTCCATTATTAGTACTCTTGTAATATTTTTAAAACTTAATTTTCCATTATTAGTACTTTTGTAATATTTTCAAAACTTAATTTTCCATTATTAGTACTCTTGTAATATTTTTAAAACTTAATTTTCCATTATTAGTACTTTTGTAATATTTTTAAAACTTAATTTTCCATTATTAGTACTCTTGTAATATTTTTTAAACTTAATTTTCCATTATTAGTACTCTTGTAATATTTTTAAAAGTTAATTTTCCATTATTAGTACTTTTGTAATATTTTTTAAACTTAATTTTCCATTATTAGTACTCTTGTAATATTTTTAAAACTTAATTTTCCATTATTAGTACTTTTGTAATATTTTCAAAACTTAATTTTCCATTATTAGTACTCTTGTAATATTTTTAAAACTTAATTTTCCATTATTAGTACTTTTGTAATATTTTTAAAACTTAATTTTCCATTATTAGTACTCTTGTAATATTTTTTAAACTTAATTTTCCATTATTAGTACTCTTGTAATATTTTTAAAAGTTAATTTTCCATTATTAGTACTTTTGTAATATTTTTTAAACTTAATTTTCCATTATTAGTACTTTTGTAATATTTTTAAAACTTAATTTTCCATTATTAGTACTCTTGTAATATTTTTAAAACTTAATTTTCCATTATTAGTACTCTTGTAATATTTTTAAAACTTAATTTTCCATTATTAGTACTCTTGTAATATTTTTAAAACTTAATTTTCCATTATTAGTACTTTTGTAATATTTTTAAAAGTTAATTTTCCATTATTAGTACTTTTGTAATATTTTTTAAACTTAATTTTCCATTATTAGTACTATTGTAATATTTTTAAAACTTAATTTTCCATTATTAGTACTCTTGTAATATTTTTAAAACTTAATTTTCCATTATTAGTACTCTTGTAATATTTTTAAAACTAAATTTTCCATTATTAGTACTCTTGTAATATTTTTAAAACTTAATTTTCCATTATTAGTACTTTTGTAATATTTTTAAAACTTAATTTTCCATTATTAGTACTTTTGTAATATTTTTAAAACTTAATTTTCCATTATTAGTACTTTTGTAATATTTTTAAAACTTAATTTTCCATTATTAGTACTTTTGTAATATTTTTAAAACCTAATTTTCCATTATTAGTACTCTTGTAATATTTTTAAAAGTTAATTTTCCATTATTAGTACTCTTGTAATATTTTTAAAACTTAATTTTCCATTATTAGTACTCTTGTAATATTTTTAAAACTTAATTTTCCATTATTAGTACTTTTGTAATATTTTTAAAACTTAATTTTCCATTATTAGTACTCTTGTAATATTTTTAAAAGTTAATTTTCCATTATTAGTACTCTTGTAATATTTTTAAAACTTAATTTTCCATTATTAGTACTCTTGTAATATTTTTAAAACTTAATTTTCCATTATTAGTACTCTTGTAATATTTTTAAAACTTAATTTTCCATTATTAGTACTTTTGTAATATTTTTAAAACTTAATTTTCCATTATTAGTACTCTTGTAATATTTTTAAAACTTAATTTTCCATTATTAGTACTCTTGTAATATTTTTAAAACTTAATTTTCCATTATTAGTACTTTTGTAATATTTTTAAAAGTTAATTTTCCATTATTAGTACTCTTGTAATATTTTTAAAACTTAATTTTCCAGTATTAGTACTTTTGTAATATTTTTAAAACTTAATTTTCCATTATTAGTACTATTGTAATATTATTAAAACTTAATTTTCCATTATTAGTACTCTTGTAATATTTTTAAAACTTAATTTTCCATTATTAGTACTCTTGTAATATTTTTAAAACTTAATTTTCCATTATTAGTACTCTTGTAATATTTTTAAAACTTAATTTTCCATTATTAGTACTTTTGTGATATTTTTAAAACTTAATTTTCCATTATTAGTACTCTTGTAATATTTTTAAAACTTAATTTTCCATTATTAGTACTCTTGTAATATTTTTAAAACTTAATTTTCCATTATTAGTACTTTTGTAATATTTTTAAAACTTAATTTTCCATTATTAGTACTCTTGTAATATTTTTAAAACTTAATTTTCCATTATTAGTACTCTTGTAATATTTTTAAAAGTTAATTTTCCATTATTAGTACTCTTGTAATATTTTTTAAACTTAATTTTCCATTATTAGTACTCTTGTAATATTTTTAAAACTTAATTTTCCATTATTAGTACTCTTGTAATATTTTTAAAAGTTAATTTTCCATTATTAGTACTTTTGTGATATTTTTAAAACTTAATTTTCCATTATTAGTACTCTTGTAATATTTTTAAAACTTAATTTTCCATTATTAGTACTCTTGTAATATTTTTAAAACTTAATTTTCCATTATTAGTACTTTTGTAATATTTTTAAAACTTAATTTTCCATTATTAGTACTCTTGTAATATTTTTAAAACTTAATTTTCCATTATTAGTACTTTTGTAATATTTTTAAAACTTAATTTTCCATTATTAGTACTATTGTAATATTATTAAAACTTAATTTTCCATTATTAGTACTTTTGTAATATTTTTAAAACTTAATTTTCCATTATTAGTACTATTGTAATATTTTTAAAACTTAATTTTCCATTATTAGTACTTTTGTAATATTTTTAAAACTTAATTTTCCATTATTAGTACTTTTGTAATATTTTTAAAACTTAATTTTCCATTATTAGTACTTTTGTAATATTTTTAAAACTTAATTTTCCATTATTAGTACTCCTGAGAAATATTTTTTTAAAATATCAGTAAACTAAAACATAGATTATAAAAACATCAAAATATGACATAAATTTATTTTATTTGCCATAAATAAATTGAAAGTTTGCGTAAATTAGTTAGGTAATTTGATTTATGAGGTTTCAAAAAAAAAAAAAAAGCTTAAATTTGGACCCCTCCCCATTTTTGTCAATAAAAATACTGTTAAACATCATTAATGATTACATTTAAAGTAAAATATCAAATTGTTTTTAATCTTTTAAATTCATTTATTTTACAAGTAGCCCGATGCAGCTAGATGGCTGCATATTGTGAAAGAAAAGCGAGTAAATACAGTGTATTGACACAACCAATATTTACGAAACCAAAGTTAGCAATTACTTATTTTTTCGTCGGTTCTCCTGTAGGAGATGTCTACTTTAACAAAAAAATATTGTATTTTCAACCAATATTAACGAAAAAAAAAAAAAAAAAATGAGATACATGGCTAAAAGTATGATTTTATTTAATGACCGGTGGTCTAAATTGACCACCCTGGTCAAATCAGAGAAAGTCCACTTTTTTTTTTTAATCAGACGGAGAAAATGAAAGTAATTAGTTTTAAAAAGTAAAAAAAACATATTGTATTTTTTCAACCAATATTAATGAAAAAAAGTATGAGATTCATAGGTAAAAGTATTATTTTATCTAATGACCGGTGGTTTAAACTGACCAACCTGTGCAAATCAGAGAAAGTCCACTTTTTTGTTTTTTTGTAATCAGACGGAGAAAATGGAAATATTCATTTTTTAAAAGTAAACAAAAAAAATCTTGTATTTTTTCAACCAATATTAACGAAAAAAAATATGAGATACATGAGCAAAAGTATTATTTTATTTAATGACCTGTGGTCTAAACTAACCACCCTGGTCAAATAAGAGAAAGTCCCTTTTTTTTTTTTGTGTTTTTAATCAGACGGAGAAAATGGATGTAATTTTTTATAAAAAGTAAACAAAAAAAATCTCGTATTTTTCAACCAATATTAATTGGAACCTTTTTACTAACTTTTTTTTTTGTTTGGTTGCAAATCAGAGAAAGTCCTTTTTTTTTGTTTTGTTAATCAGACGGAGAAAATGGAAATAATTTTTTTTTTAAATAAAAAAAAAAATTGTATTTTTCAACCAATATTAATTGTTGACTGCTGCTGCTACTCCCACCAATTAAATGCCTCTCACCACCATTTTGCCTAATGACTGCTGATGCTACTCCTACAAATTTAACTCCTATCACCACTACTATTTTTGTCTATGCTGCTACTCCCACCGATTTAACTCATATCACCACTACTACTTTGCATTTATTTGCATTTATTTTGCATTTCCATACACCAAACATGGATATAAATACCGCTAAAACATCAGCTGGGTCATAAGCTTCATTTTGGTACCTAAATTGCCTGGATGGGTTGCCTGTAGGCTGAATTAAACCTCCTCACACACACATACCCACAGACAGACAGTACAGAAATTTATAATAGGATACAGAAATCCTATTCCTTTTTACATTGTTGGTTTCAGCTAGATGGCTCTAGCAAATCTCACCAGAGGGGAGGGGGTGTTGATAAAATGTTAAATCACTGGAGACATTTTCAAAGATCAAATTTAGAATAAATGGATTTGTAAATTTTCATGCCCTTGTACTAAAAAAATCTTTTCTTTGATCTTGATTTTCCATATCATTTACTTACCATAGGAATTTTCCCCTCCCTCCCCCGGCAACAGGCAGTCAAAGTGACCCATCATTTTTGTTCTGAAGTGAGATCCCCTCCCCATACTTGTAAAACAACTTTTGTAAGCATAGAAAACGTTGTTTGGGAAGGAGACAGAAGGTAATAAAATCAGGACTAATAAAAAATGATTCTTTAGTGTTAATATTGAAACCATTCGGTGGCTTCTCTTCCACTAAGGAGAAAAACAATAAAAAGTTGCCAACATAAAATGTAAATGTATTTTGAAAAACATTTTAGAGACAATTGAAATGTATTTTATTAATTAAATTTAACTACTAACATGTTCTTTTATTAAATTTTGTTCCATATTTGAACTTATATTTTAATGTATCTTTGTAAAAATTAAATGTATTCTTTTACTTTTTTTTTTTAATTTTCTTCCTTTGAAGATTGTAATGCTGGGTATGGGGCAGCCAAACCAGCTGCCAACATTGCCCTGCTTTTTATTGAAATCAACCGAGAGCTCTTTTTAGTAACCTCATTGTTCCCTTAAATGCAATTGTCTAGATCTCTTTTGCACTTAGTTCACCTGGAATATTAGTTAGGTAGAACTTCAGATTTTTCTTCACAAGCCCTGTGGCACCTATAATAACTGGTATGATTGATATCTCCCTAAGATTCCAGTTTCTTTTCATATTATACATGAGACCTTGACATTTGGTCTGTTTCTCCCTTTCAGCTCTGTTCAGACCTCCATCATTAGGGACACTCACCTCAACCAAGGTTGCAACTCTCTTTGATTTATTCCATATAACTATGTCACATTTCATAGCAGCATTTTCAAGGTAGATGGCTGTAGGGATTATATGGTTGCAATATATGGTATATAAGTCATTTCGAACTGTCCTTTCAGATTGATGTTCCCAGGATTTACTGGATATTTCATTTTTTATAGACGGTCCAGTGGAGGTACTGACATACTCCATCATGTCTCGCTGTGTAGTAACCATCCCCCAAAAGAACCTTGCAACTTGATACCAGATGACTCACACTTTCCAATTCTGTGTGGCAGAACCTGCATTTGTTATCATTACTGAGAACTGCCATCTTCTTGAATGCGTTGGTCATCAATCCCTAATCTTAACCCTTTCCTGATCGTGGTGGAGGGCTCCTCCCTTGAATCATTCCAAGGAACCTTCTTTGTCTATGTATTCCTGAGAGAGTTCCCCTAGAAAATACTTTGCATGCTGATGTTGGTCCCACCCTTTAAGGTTCATCCTTTAGAAGGTCTTGGTATATTTCTACCAGCTCTTCCTTGCTATTTCTGTGGCAGGCTTGTTTAGTGTTTCATCCTCATCTGTGAGACAGCCCTGACTAAAATGCTTGGCCAGCTGACTGATGTTCTGTTGGCTCTTGATGTTTGTATGAGAGGGTGTGGTTCTGGGAGCATCTCAGATACTGGACTGTGCTCACTATAGTTGCCCTATGCTGGTGGTTGATCTGAGCCCCAGTTCTCCTCCCCTACAGTCTTGGTAGACACTGATTTCTATATATTATTTTATGGAGCTTTAGTAGCTTCCATGTCTTGGCATCTAGCCGGTTGATGTATTTTTGTAACCAATCAATGATACCAAAGCTGTATGTGTTTACTGGCATAGCAAACTGGTTGATGGCAGTAATTTTATTTTTATTTGTAAGCTGTGTTTTGCATATTATTTCTCACATGGCTTACATATTCTTTACTAATCTTCTTCATCTTGGCATGCTGTATATTCCCGTTTTCCTCAATGCCAAGGTACTTATAAGGCTCGTATCCTTCCAGATCCCTGATGCCGATGTCTTCATTTAGCTGCATATCTTCTGTGTGGGTCTTCTTCTCATATGAGTTGTACACTTGGCACATTTATCCAGGCCAAACTTCATTCCGATGTCATTAGAAGTGTGTACTACCTGCAGAAACTGGTGCAGATCGGTGTTAAAGCTGGCATACAGCTTAAGATCATCCATGAAGAGCAGATGATTTACTCTCTTGCTTGGATTTCGATGGCGTCCCTCACTCAAATTGTAGGCATTCAGATTGTTATTCAGGAGCTTATTGAGTGGGTCTATTGCTATACAAAAGAGTAAGGGAGATAAGCTGTTACCTTGGAATATTCTCTTGATTTTTTTTTACTTCAGGGATGATGGCCTTTCCTCTATTGTGACTTAATGATATTGTGGTTTTCCACATCTGAAGGTGAGTCGCTAGTGTTTGTCTAATTACTAGGTGGATCTTGTATAACTCAAGGTACCGAAGTAACCATGAGTGTGGCACGCTGTCAAATGCCTTCTGGTAATCGATCCATGCCATGCTTAGGTTTCTTTGCCTCTTCTTACAGTCTTCTAAGATGGTCTTGTTGATCAATAGCTGGTCTTTGGTACCGAGGCATTTTCTTCTGCACCCTGTCTGCTCTTTTTTAAGGTAGGTCCCTAATATCTTCAATCCACTGGGCCTCTTGATTGTATTTGCCTTCTGTTTCAAATAGAGGCCTCCAGTAGTTTTCTAGGTCTTCCTCTGCAGATGAACTATCTACTGTAATGGTATCCCTTATAAGCTGCCTGTAAAAAGTCCTTTGGTTGGTTTTAAACTTATGGGAGTTGATCTTGTTCTCCCGGTTTTTAATCCTCTGAGCAAGTGCCTGTATTTTTCCCTCCAACTCCCTAGCTGCATTATACAACCCCCTCAATGTTCTGATGGTGGTATTTGGTAGTGGTACAGAGTTTTCTGATCGTGGTCTTAAGTCGATCCTGTACTAAGGGATCTGCAAGGAACTGTTTTATTTGGCTTAGTTCCTTCTTGCAGAGGTTCAGTTTTTGCAACTTGGTCTTCCAGTGAGGTGTGTGTCTGGAGGCTCTGGGCCCTATTCGGTGATTGTGGTTGAATGTTCGGGAGTTAATTTTTCTGCCAATGTAGAGCCCAGCTGCATATGTGATCTGGTTGAGTTCTGTGAGTGTTACTGTTGTTGGTATTAGACTCTTGAGAGCGATGTTAACTTTGGCTATAACAGATTTTTTCTTTTCCTAGATAAGGTCCTCCAAGTATTATTATTGTTGTGTATCAACTCAATACCTTCTGCTATATCACTTCTTCTAATTAAGATAAAATTCTACTATTAGTAGATTATGTGTGAAAACTTAGTGAAAAGAAACAAAATAAATATTAATTATTTAATAATTTAGAATTAGGGATCAGTTGCATATATTAATTTAATGTAAATTGAATTTCCACTTCCAAGACATTCTAGCATTTCAGAGTATTTAATAAAAAATTGTTATTTTTCTCCGAGAGATAAGTTTTGTATGTTTATATTTTTGTGTGTTGGGGGATTATTCTCTTTTGAGTGATTACACAGTTTAATGACCTTACCATATGGCATAGAATTAGTGGTAAAATAATAACATCCCTAAAACTAAAGAATATCATGAAAATGATCATTTCACGTTAAATTGATATAAAAAAAAAAAAAAAATATCTTATCTTCCACTCTAAATTTTGGTCTTTGGTACCGAGGCATTTCTTCTGCACCCTGTCTGTCTGAAATCTACAAATTTGCCATTATTATTAGCAGTAGTATTACTATTATTATCTGAACTTTTTTTTTTTTTTTACAGTAACAAAAAAAATCAATCTTATATATATATATATATATATATATATATATATATATATATATATATATATCTTATATTGACATTAGCATAACTGATTAAATCACGTTTATTACATGTTTAGAATGGTTTTCTAAATAGCAACTATATTATTTAGAAACATGTTATGGTGGCTTTGTCAACTATTCCGTTCTTACATATCAATCGTCAATTATTTGCAAATTACATTTTGTCAATGATAAACTAATGCAACTTCACTCTTAAATCAATTACAAAAAATATGAGGAAATATATTTAGAAAGATCTACTCGTGTAGTATATGCTCTCCTAAGTGTATTTTCCATGTTTGCGAAAATATATGAAGACATTACATGAAGGTTTTACACTAATTCAGAAAAAGAAAAAAATCTCTATTTAGAAATTTAAAAGGAATCAGAATCAAGAATTTAGAAAGGAATTGGTAATTGTATCGGAATCAGAAAAATTATTGAATCGTCCCAACACAAGATGTAAAAAAAACAAACATTTAAAAGTGAAGACTATTTTCATGTAATCTTTTGAAATATTTTTTATTATATAAAATCATTATGAAAAAAAAAAAAAAACTTATCAAAGTAAAGACTACAAAAAATACATTTTGATAACATTCTATTAAAAATAAAATCATTCTGAAAAAAAAAAAGCATTTCAGAGAAAAGATTAGCTTTTTTTTGTAGAGTTTTAAAATCAAGCTGGAATTATGTAAGTATTGATCAGAAAGAACGTTCCTTAGATATACATAGGCCAGACTTCCAGTAAACAGAAAGTGGAAACCAAAACAAAGTTATATTTAACCGAGCAGATTTACAGTTGGATCGTATTTGTTTATGGATTTTACCTTCTTTCCTTTTCCAGCAATCAGATTCCACGACTGCAAATTTAAAATCTTCAATTTGTATACTGTTCTAGAAATGTTTCTTCGACTTATTTCGTCTGTTCAGAAAAAATATAAATTTTTGACATTCCATGGATTAAAGAATAAATTCTATTGTGTTCCTTGTCTTTGAATATTTGCGGATTCAATAAACATTATCCATATATTTATCAGCCATCAGTTAATTTTCTTTGTTTATATACACCCATACAGTAGAAGCCCGTGATACGGTGGCCCTTAGGATATGTTTGTTTTAGGTTACGATGTGAAATACAATGTTTTTTTTTTGCCTCATAGTGTTATTTATGTTATTTGATTATATACATGTGCATTATACACCGTTCTATATTTTGTTACTAATTTTTAATGCCGTACCCCGGGGTTCAACTGTATTCATAAAGAAAGAAAAAATCCATTTTATAAAAAGAAAAGCACAAAAACAAATATTGTGTCCTTGGATATAAATTTTATTTTTTGAAAATAAATAATTACAATATTTTGTTGTCTGTTTGCTTTGTTTCATTTTCTTTCTTTTTTGAAAAAATAAAATAAAGAAAAATACAAATAAAAACTCATTTCTATTTTCAATAAGACAAAAAAGAAAAAAAAGATGGCTAGAAGGAAATATGTTTAAATAAAAAGCATAAATTATATTTGATAATGTTTATATTTTCGGTTAAAAATCTGTCATAAATATTTCTTGAAATCCTCCTCTGCCAAATGAAAATTGGGTTTTACTTTGTAGATCTTTATTGACAATGAAACGAACGAAAATAAAATAAAATATAAACAGCAAAAATCTTGCCAGAAAAAAAAGAACCAACACGAGAGCTAAATCTTAAAACTTTAGAAAAGTTAAATAGAATTTTTAAAAAATTATCTAGAAATTGAGAATTACTAATAGAAAAAATGAATGAGCCAGAAATAGAAGTTTTAAATAGAAATATGCTAAATTACAACTCTCCATTATAAGACAGCATTAAATTAAAAAAATGAAAAAAGATAATACAAGCATGTATTAAAAAATTAACAGATACTGAAAATTAAATTAAAAAGAATATTGGAATTTAAAATTTTCTTTTTATTCCAAAATTTGCTTTTTAATTTTCCATTTTAATTTTTATACTGCATTAATTTTTTTTTACAATATTAATATACTTTTTGAGAGATTAGAAATTACAAAAAAATAAATAAATCACTGTACTAGAAAAAAAATGTATAGGGATTAAAAATTACAAAACAATTCCCAACACTGAGAAAAAAAAATAGATATTAAAAATTACAAACTCTTCCCTAAAAAATGAAATTACACTAATGAAAAGTGAAAAAAATCAGATAAAACAGTATTAACAAATTCAAGAAATAAAATTATGTAAAAAAAATCATAAAATTCTAAAAATAAAACAAAATTTGAAAAGTGAATCATAAAAAAAATGTCGCTCAACACCATTTTAAAACAACTAGCATAAAACCATTATATTTAATGCTTTTGTTATAGTAAATTGAACCATACATGCGAATTATGCCACAAGGGTGATAACAATGAAGCTTTTAAAAATGCAAATAAAAACGTTTTTATTTGCTCGATTTTGGAAAAAAGTAATATATTTATGAACAGAGTTATTGCCCCTTTCGTCCTGCTCGATTTGATTATATCAGCTATTCCAACATAACTAGAGCTTTTATTTAAAATAAAAATTAAACATAAAGAGTTTGTGTAATAAGTTCTTTTGAAATAGTATTTTTTAGGATTCCCTTGGTGTTAACTTCAAAATTAGAGAAAAACAAAGATAAAAGAAAAAAAAGAAAAAGTATGAAATGAAAATAAAACATTTTCTCCCAAATTAAAGTGAATAAATTGTTTGAATAAAAATCTGGAGTTCATGAAAATATAGTAACCCAAAAAGCATTTATGAAGGTCAATATCTTGATCAACAGATGAAACAAAACTAATCAGAAACAGAAAAATTAACTTAATCCTTTATCTCTTCAAATACAAAACGTGTTTAATTATAGCATAGTGAATGTTGGAAAAGCTTAATTTTGCTTGTTTATCGGTTATGGATAAAATTGTTGGCCTTAAATTGTACTTGTTCTAAAAAAGTAAAAATAAAAAAGAATTTTGCTTTTCAGTGTCAAACTTTCTTACCAATTAAAAAAAATACCAATAAAAAATATTTGGCTTTTTCTAATCTCTTCCATTTTGCTTTGAAATTATCTTTCATATAAAACAATGGCTGCCATTGATTAAAACATTGAAGTAAATTTGAATTGTATTTCAGAACAAGAAACCAATTTTATTCAGAACTCAAGTGAAAACCGAAGCAAATTTGAATGTATTGTACAAATGAATCATAAAAATTATATCTTAAATTGAAAATTTGTTGCTGATATGCTTTCTTTTTTCTTAGATTTGACCACAAGTTTTCATTTATCAGTAAAAGTTGTAAAAAAAAAAAAAAAAAAAAAAAAAAGTTGCTTCATAGCATGACAAGCATAACTAAAATTTGTAAATACAATTTTAAATGCTGTGTGATGCAAATTTGGTAATGAAACAAATAAACATTTTTTTTAATATCCTTAAGTTTGATGTTTCATAAAACACTATTTCTTAGAAAAAAGAAACTGCACAAAAACAATATCTGAATTGAATTTAACTCAAATCCTTAATCAATTCTGTTTTTCTAAGAAATAAGAAAATTTGAAAACATTTATAAAAAAAATAAAATAAAACTTATTTTCACTAGAAATAGCTATATACCCTGAATAATTTTCTATTTACCATCTTTCCAAGAGGGTTTGATAACATATCAGAGGGAGATATCTAGATTCCAAAAAGAGACATTTTGGATAAGACAAAAATAAAAATTGCCCAAATAAAGAACAAAATCCTGATCAACAGCCTTCCATGAAAGGCCAGTGAAAGAAATCCAGACCCCCCCCCCCCAAAAAAAAAAGACGGCACTCTTGATTGGGATGACAACAATTGTCTTTAGAGTTTTTAAATTCTTGGGTCATTCAATCACAAAACACTAGAGAAGAAAAAAAACAAAAACTTTCAGAATTGGGGGAGAAAGGGGGAGGGGGAAATAGAGATTGTTCAATTACAAAGTACATCAAAATGATTTCTCTAATTCAAATTCCTTGCTCATCATGAGAATAGAATTGTTAAATAAAAAAAAGTAAAACTATTAATTTGTCTTATTTGTTAAATAGTAAATCAGTAAACCAATCAACTGGAAGGTTATTTTAATGTCAAAGCAATAATACCAATTGTATATGATTCATTATGCACTCAGAGTGATATATAATTTATATCTTTCCAAGAGTATTAGTGTGGAAATAACCACAAGAGATCTGATTGGATTTAAACTCAGTATAGCTGATTATCACACGATTACATTTTGGGTAAGTCTGTACTTTCTGCTCAATTACCTCCTTAAACAATTATGTGCGAATACTCTGAAAATTTTGTTGAGAAAAAATAAATCCTAAACATTTTAGTATTTAAAATTTGCTCTATAAATTTAATATAAAATGATTTCTCATTTTCAAGCTATTCTAACATTTTAGGGCAGTTAACTATTTTTTTTTTTTTAACCGTAAGTTTCAATGGCAAGCTCGAAATCGCTTTAAAAAAAAAAAAAAAAAAATACCAAAGGATCCATCTCCATAGCAAAAAGAAACTTGATTAACTACGACACTATAAAATGAACATTAAATTTATATGCAAAACTAATCCTGCACTATTTAAAGTGCGGAAATATATTTTTCTTTAAGTTTTTTTTAGAGTAGTCATATGTAATCGCTTAATAAAGTAGGATGTCTTTTTCTTGCAGGAGGGGAGAGGGCGTTTAGCTATGAATATTCAGATTTAGAATAGGATCCATTTTTTTTCTTTTTCAAAAGAAATTTTAATAAAGGGAGGTAATCTGCATATGCAACAAAACTTCATACATTATTTGATAAACAGGATAGTTAATGGTTTAAGGAAATTAAAGAAAAAAATACTGCTTCTATCCACACGCGCATAACCCCTCCTATCCCTCGTTGCAAAACAGAAAATTCACTCATGAGGGGAAGAGGGGATAGATAAAAGCTCCGTAGAGAATTAGAGCAAGGTTTGCAAGAAAGCAAGAAATATTAACATTTAAAATTTTTTTTTTAATTTCATTTTTTGCAAAGATTAGATTTTAGAAATTATGTTCATGGGATTATTAATAATAATATGGATAATAACACAATATAATCACTTTGAAATCCACAATATATGGTTGATTATCGAAACATACACGCAATATTATTTTTTAGTTTTAACAACGGGTGGGGACCACATGAAATGATATAATCTCATTTACATAAAAAGTTAATAAGGGGCCTGCTTTAGGAGTATCATGTACGTGTATTTATATAAGTTGGGTTAAAATTTTTAAAAATAAAGAGAGAATTTGTTCTGTACATAAAGTTATGCGTGTATCTACACATATTTGGATCAGGTGAACTTCAAAACTAATTAACTGATCATTATGAATTTTGGAACACAGCTACTAAGTGAAAAGGTGAGTAATGTGTGCTATATTTAGTTTTCTGAAAGGAGGTGGGAATGAGGCTAGACGTCCCTAAAAATTTAGATACCTCTGACCTTAATGAAATTTTAACCATAGATTGACATCAATAAATATTCCTAAATTTTCAGTTTCTATAAGTTATTTTTAAAGGGTTGTTAATATGAACGCCACCCTTTTGAAAATTAAAATATTTTGGATTTGTATGAAATTTAATCCAATTAAATTAATAAATCAAACAGGAATGATTCCTTGAATTTCAATTTCTTCTTAAGACCCCTTTTGAAACCCCAAATCTCTATATATAAAGTTGTGTGTGTGTACAGCCCACATCTATTATGACCAAACCTGGCATGATAATGGTCCCAACCTAGGGATGGTGCACACCATTTTTCAAGGTTACGGTCAAAGTCATTGTCTATGTAGTATACTCTCCTACAACCCACACTACCAGACTGATCATAATCAAACCCGATATGATGACAGTCTTCAACCTAGGGATGGTGCACACCATTTTTTAAGACCTAGGAATAGTGCACACCAGGTTGAGGTATCTTTGCTATATTTTTGATAAGAACGTGTTTGTCATATTAAACAAATGTTAACCATTGTAATTCTTTGCAACTGTTTCAATTTTTATGTGTAAAAATATAAGTGTCAACTTTGATATAATCTATTTGTGTTAATGTTCATTGTTGGATTTCAGTCACTTCAGGAGGTAATTAAAATTTTTTTTAAACACCTTAAGCAATGGTTTTTCATTAAATCATCCACTTCCTGCGAAACCGGGTATCTTTGCTAGTGTTTGATATTTTTCTAAAATCAAAATTTCCTCGAGAAAATGAAACAGTTTGTAAAATTACCATGGATTTATTGATAGTTTGAAGAGACAGTAAATCCAGTAAGAAATTACTAATATATAAAAAAACTAGGTTAAATAAGGATAAACTAGCAAGAAAATTCCATGGAAATTTCATTGTTCTTTCTTTGTGAATATCTTTTTAAATATCCAAATATTATGAAAGATAATTTTAGTTTTATTAAAAAGTAAATATGTTTATTTTGAAAAATTTTTTTAAAAATAAAATTCTCCTTGAGGACAAAATTTGTTACATTTATAGAGTAGGGTTCTATTGTTGGTGTTACACATTTTTCTTGCATAAATTTTGATTAATAACTTTCTTAGCTAAAAATGTAAAAAAGAAATCAGTTATCATCTGCATCTTATTTACATATACATTAGAAAGTTTAAGACTAAATTATATCTGAAAGCAATCATTTAATGTATGATAGTCTTTAGTATATGTAAAATTATGGTTATAGTCAGCTAACATACTTCCTAACTGCCACTGGTAGCAGTGACAATGCAAATCAATTCCTTCACTTTTATTGTTCTTCAGTATTTCTATCATAAAGCGATTCATTGAAATAAAATACAAAAGGACATTACTGAAAAATATACAATTAACATTAAACTTTTGATGATGCACAGTTCCATGGCTGGAATTATATCAAACTAAATAGTTCATTTAAAAAGATTTTAAAAAGTGCTTTTGATAATTCTTTAAAAAAAAATAAATAAATAAAATTTTTTTCAATAATTCTTAATTAAAATAAGATCGAAAACTTTTCAATAATTATTGAATAAATAAAGATAAATTGTAAAAAAAAAAGTACATGCGCAGGGTAGATATAGGCAGGAGAGAAAAAAGCAAAGGAACTGATTTGCTTTGTTACCGTTTCTGATACATTATGCCAGAAATTAGGAAGTATGTTAACTGACTATAACCGAAATTACATGTATAATAAATAGTTTACTTCAACAGAAAAGATTTACTTTGCAATAAAATTTTTTAGAAGTGCATTATTGTTTTCATGTATTTGTCCACTACAAATGATAGTTCTAAACTTATGTTTATAAATTCTAAAAAAATAATAAAATAAAGTTAACATTACAAACAATACTGATGTATAGTTAGATGCTGTTAGCATTTGTTTGAATATATACTGAATTACCTCCCTTAATCTTATGTGCATATTTATACATAGATATTGAAATAACAATTGAGCTTAGTTGCACATACACTAAAACTTTCTTGGATAAAACATTATCAAATAAAACTCATGTCAGAAAATATAAAAGTAAAAACTTTTTCAGCAGTGAAATTTTTTTTATTGTTGATTTTAATCTGAAATTTAGAAATCATAGGTTTATTAAAATAAAATGTAAAGCAGATCACGAAAGACATGAATGTCAGCTTATTATCTGAATTTGTTAAAAGTGAATTGTAGACAAGCGCCACATTTTTCATCAGCTAAGTGATGACTAGGGCTATGACAATGGAATATTCTTATCATTGTTTTGATTCTTGAGTATATATCTGACACAATTAATCAATCGAGAACCATAAGATGTTAACTGACATATATACACTCGAGTCAAAATAATGAAAAGCATATCTCTTGTCATAGCGCTAGTAATGACTGCATGAGATCAATCTGATTGTAAATTTTAGTTAAAAACATTTCATCCAGAAGATTAGAATAAAACATGAAAAAAATAGCATCCCCCTCTTTTACTTATTATATTTTAGTATTATTTATATTTTAGTATTATATAAAAATTGGATGACAAAAAAAATAAAGTTATGATGAAGAATAAAGTTGAAATATTTTCTTTTTCTTTTAAAAATACTCACGCAATTCTTGTTTTCAATTTTTGTTTTTATTGAAAACATAAACAAATTGGAAGATTGGAAAGTTTTGAATTTTTAGAGAAAATGTTGTGTTAATGACAGTCTAAACTAAAGGTCTATTCATAGTGTGAAAACTGAAGGCTTAACATCGTTTTCACTGTGAAAAACAATATCTGTTGCTTAAAGTCAAATTTATATTTCCTATGTTTTATTCCAATAAAAAAAAAAAAAAGAAAAAGAGTATAAAATGCACTTTAAGCAACAGATATTGTTTCTGTTTTTTTGTACTCTGGAGAATGCTAGCTTTATGAATATAGTTTACTTGTTTTAAAAGAAAAAGGAGCAAGAATAATGATCTAAATATCCAGTATAATCTGGCTGAAACTTTCAATCTATATTAAAATTGATTGAAGTTATCCATAATATAACACACACACACTATTTCTTTTTGCCTAAGAGAAGTAATTCAGTACATAATCAAGTGAATTCAAGTATCTGCAATAACTGACTGAAGTAATGAAACCAAAAACCTGCTCCTCCCAGAGTGACTAATTATAAAACGTGTAGGAAAATTGGGATGCAATGAAAATATAGTATGCCACAATTTTTCACAACACAAGCACACTATTAATTAAAAAAAAAAAAAAACTAAACATTTAAGGAATTTTTATTTAAACAAAACTGATTTTTATAGATCTAATTTTAATATTATGGAGGGTGTTGCAGAAGTTGCCAACCAATTTAAAAAACAAAAAAAGAAAAAACTATTTTTATTGATTTCAATTTTTTTTTTTAAACTAATATGGAGTGCAACTTCTTGGACATTCTGTATTTCATGTATGTTAAAAATTGTTTTTTTTGTTACTCAAAATAAGCTTTTTTCTTGTCAGTATATCCATTGACAATAGAGCTTTATAATAAAATTATATAAATCTTTTATGAACACATGGGCATGAATGTATATGTGTGTGCTTCTGACTACTGATTAGTGCTAAGATATGCCATATATAAGTCAAAACCGTCATCAAGATAAAAGATTGATTAATTGTTAAGATCAATAAGAGAAAAAAACTGACTTTATATTAAACTTATTATCCACCACTGCATTTAAAACATTAGTATTAATAATGTACAACTTTATCTGAAGATGTGGGGATTTGTTAAAAATATATTTTTAAAATATTCAATACAAAGAAGAACCTTATAATAAACACAGAATTTAAACACCATTGCATTTGGGTAGTCATTCAAAATTCAAATTATATGCATATTATATATACTATTACATAACATTTCTAGATTTTTTTTCTTCATTAGTGGGGGGGAAACTTTGATTACAAAGATTAAAACTGTTCTCAACATTGAAAACTAACTTAAATTTTCATATATATACATAATACCATTTGAAAGAGGATGAAAATAGGAAAAGAAATACAATATTGCCACAATATATTCAATCCATTGCCCCTCTACCAAAAATACAAGTGAATTCTATGCAGAATTTTTTAAAATTTTCCTCTCATGGTCATGAACACTATTATTCTCACTTTCTCTTTACACACACACTTAATGGATATATAAAACCTGTAGCTGAAATCATCAAAATTTACATTGAAGAAAATGTAAATCTCTGGACAGGATTTGAGCCTCAACTGAACTAAAAAGAATCACAGTCCAAATGAGGTTAGAATAATGCTGAAAAAAAAAATCTCCAACAAAGGATATGCTGATTCATACCTGCTTTTTTATCATTAATTATAAACAAACTTTAAATATTAAGCAAGACATCCATATATGCTTTGTGCATAAACATGTAGAATCGGCTGATAAAACAAACAATAAAATAAAAGTCTGTGACTTTTGTTGCTTAGTCTTGATCAAACTCAAGATTGAAATTCAGAAGCAAGTATAAGTATGTTTATATATATATATATATATATATATATATATTTATTTATTTATTTTTCAGACAAGGTTACCATCAAGAAAACACTTTAAAAAGAAAAAAAAAAAAACAAGATTAATAAACAAAAGAGTCACAGACTTCTACATTTTATTCTCAAATTCTGCATATTACTATTATATGGAACAATAATAAATGCAGGTAATCTTCATATAAAGTGTTGATGTGACATTCATACAGTTTTATCTGCATAGATATTGAGCCTTTTATATTTACAAAGTCTGTTTTTACTCAGCTCGGTTTTGATAAGGTGTGTGTGTGTATAAATGTCCAGACAAACAAACATGAAAAATGAAAATGAGAAAATCCCTAATTTAAAATCGGTAATGACCTTCAATGTTCAGTTAAATGAATCAAAAACTAATTAAATGCATGCTGCAATATTTGTATTACTCTATTAGCTTAAAAAGGATTTTAAAAAATAAAGACACTAAAAACAAACCAAATAGGAATTAAAAAAAAAAAAAAAGTAACACCAATCACATATGTCTATAAAAAAAAAGTGGAAGAATAGAAAGTGGAGGTTGTCTAATTACCTTGAACATTTAAATAATAATTTGAACATTTAAATAATACCTTGAACATTTAAATAATACCTTGAACATTTAAATAATAATTTGAACATTTAAATAATAATTTGAACATTTAAATAATAATCCCCAAAAAGTTGACAATGTTCCAAATCCTTTTATCATCAATTTTACTCTAACGCACTTAAAAAAAAGTGTGTAAATAATAATTTGAGGACAAGGGGAATTACTGATTTGAATTATTTCCCTCTTTTATAAAGATACATAGGTTCTTCTTGGTTGAATCTTGAGTAAAACTAATGATATCTATTCAATTGCCATGTTGCAATAATGAAAATATCCAAATATTACGAAAAACGATAAGGTAAAAAATTAATTAATGAAAGCAGTTTTTGAAGACAATTAGCAAAAATTTAGTTTTACTAAATTGACCAAAGATTTTCAGTTTCCAGAAAATATTTACCCTTCTTTCGTTACGATTCAGACTCTTCAGTTTCTTTTTGAGCCAAACTCAATTTTCGCAAATTGTTTTTGAAAATTATTTTCATTAATTAACTTATCGTTTTTCATAATTTTTGGATATGTTCATTACTATGACATGACAGTTAAGTAGATACACATTAGTTTCACTCGAAATTCAACTTTTCGAATTTCACTATTATAACAAAGAAAAACCAATACTTAATATTTATAAGGGAGATAACACAAACTGTGGTGAATTCTTGAGAAAACAAAAACAATTTTAACAAAGTTGTTTTTAAGTTCTTCCCTTACTTTTTTTCCACAACATGGTTTTTAATGTTGAGAAAATCTAATTCCCCATAAAGAGGCACTCTAGATTGAGAAAAAAAAAACAAAAAACTTAAGTGCCCCATTCTTGAAGGATTTCTCCTTCACCAATAGAAAGCAGAAAGAATCAAGTGTTGCATAATAATGGATACTCTTTGAAGCCAATCAAAAGGCCAAAGGATTTGTGTTGAAAAGTAACGTTTCAAGTTAGACTGAAAGCAATTTATTATTAAAAGATTTTCGAGTTTTCTCAGTTTTCAAAACAAAAGAGTTAGTCATTTTGAACACTACATGATCAGGTTATTTCCTCTTGTTGATCATTACTGAATGTGGTTTTTGCCATCTATCAACATACATAATGGTAGCCATTTATAAACTCTTAAGAAAATTGAAAATCTGAAATAAGAAATCAAAGTAATTTTTTTATCTTTAGTGAAACTAAATTTTTATAGATAATAAAAAATTACATAACATAAATTTGAATAATCGCACTGACAGATTGGAGTTATGGAGGGTTGTTATGTTCAAGAAGTGCCATCATTTCACTTATTCTGGGTGTCTATTTTTTTCATGCACTATATAAAACATTAAAACATTACAATTACATTTATGAAACGTGTGTGTGTGTCCATACATATAAAAACTTATTTTCTTATTGATGTACAGATATACAAAAAGTTTTTAAACAGAATTAAGCTAAAACTTTTATCAGGTTGTTGTGTAAGTTCCTAAAACATGTTTTGATATTTGCCAAATTCTTATATATCATTAGAAAGCACATATTCTGTTCTACAAGATAATGGTCATCGTTTTTTGCTCATAATTTTTTCTCGTTTTTCAGAACCATCAAATTGATTGTGAAGTAGATAAAAAAAAAACTAAAAAAAAAAAAAAAAAACACATTTTCAACACCACCTTTTCACCTTTAATTGAGGTCAAAAAGCAAGTGAAGTGACCAAGGATATTTGTGCCGTATATGGAGAAAACACTATAGCCGAGAGAACTGTTCGAGATTGGTTTACCAGATTCAAACTTAGTAATTTTGACCTCAACAATGCCCCTCATTCCGGAAGTCAAATCAAGATAGACAAAGACCAACTGAAGGTTCTTTTGAAGGAAGATTGCCATCAGACATGTGGAGAATTGGGTGAAAAGATGAAGTGTGATTTTGCGACAATTTCATGCCACATTCAGTCGATGGGATTCACACAAAATCTTGGAGCTTCGGTCCCACCCGAACTTACTTTTGCTGTTAAAATTCTTTGATTCTTTTAAAAAAAACGGTGGGAACTTATGCAACAACCTAATATGACTTGGGTGCCGTCAGCTAGAATCGAAACCAAAACAACTATCCAGCCTCATCCCTTAGCATCTGAATATATGCTAAATAAAAGAGCAAGATAGATTTTTATTAATATAAACAAATTCACATGGTTGCGACACTGGACATGCTAATATTTCAGACATCTCATCCCTTTTTTAAAAATGGAATCGCCTGATCGTCGAAGACAAAATTCAAGCAAAGGTGCACAGTCCACAGAATATATATATAGTCTTATTTGTAGTATTCCGAATTTTACTGGGTTTATATAATTCAGTAATCATTCATATACCAATAAATTTTAAGCCAAAAAGAGATGATAATATATATATATATATATTAGTTATGTGCAGATGTTTATATACTTGTATGCAGAGAATTCACCTATCAACTTAATCATGAACACAGTTAACAGGTCCAAGTGGTTGTAATGTTAGTTTAATTTAGTTTTATATAAAGGGGGTAAAAAGGTGAACGACTTTTGTGAAAATTCAGATACCTCTGATTTTTGTAACATTTTAACATTAGGTATTAGACATCAATTCAAAAATGTTCCTCAAATTCCATTTTGTTATAATTTTAAAGGATTCGTAAGATGCATAATATGGATACAAGCTACAATTTGAAAATTTGTACTAAATTTGACCCACAATTATAAGTTATAAACTGAGCAAAATCAACTTTGATAAAAATTTGAATAAGAATTCTAGAGATAAGATTTAGTGCCATTATATCTTGATTTTAATCTTTATAAGGAGACATTTCCCAAACAACTTTTTTTTATAAGTAAACAAATAAGCACGTTTGATACAGAAGTTTCACCAAACATGGATTGTCAAGAAGTGAACACCTTTACATGCACTTCATGCATGTTGCGTTGTATATAATGAATGAGTGCATGTGAAAGAGAGACTTCTATTTTAGATCAAGTGAAGGAAATGTCTAAGCAACAACATTACTGTTTAGTAAAAAAAAGAAAAAAGAAAACGTTTTCTTCCCAAATATCTTTGGTATGTGTTCTGTGTATATTTGGGGTACCCAAAATCAAAAGTATTTTCTTCACACAGCAAAAGAAATTGTGAGGAAAATTATTGTAATTTTATCTGTGGACAACATGGAAGAGTGGGAGGGGGTACAAAAGAGAAAGTGATCAACAAGAGGACATTAAAAAAGAGAGCGATGAAGAAAAAGAGGAGCAAGAGTGAAGCTAAAGTAAATACCGCAGCATAATTGTCAAACATTTGAAGCAGAACTATTGAATAACAACATAAGTCAGCTGTGAGACTGCAAACTTCCAGACAATGTAAGGATGAGCGAAAGTCTTATCTAGGCTTTGCTTCTAATTTTATGAAGTATTTCAAAAGTTATGCCATGGAACATAACTCAAAAGCTATTTACCTGATAAATTTTGCATGGTGGTTGTTACTGTTATTAAAGAACATTAGTTCTTGACATACAATTTGGATAAAAATTAGAGGTTGAAATTTCTTGACAAAATCATAAAAGATGCAAAACTTCATTGTTTACAATATGGGTCAAATAACTAGTCTTTACAATGAACAGAACTAATGTTATCGCCAAAAGTGTGACTGTCACCTTTTCTGTGACAATTTAGATACTCAAAATTAAAATCAGTTTCAAGTTAGACCATGACTGATATTTTGACCAAGTTTGGTAACAATTGGTCAAACCATGTTGACATTCAGCTTTACACAAATAGTGACAAACAAAAATCTCCGCTCAAACACAATCTACTTTATGGAGGTAATTAAACACAGTGAAGCTGGTGCTAAATTGAAAAATTATTGAAGATTAAGGTAAAATTCAGAACATTAAAATGAATAACAGATTTTTTAGTATTAACATGGAATCTGCGATCAAAAGCATCATCTAAACAAAATAAAATTATAAAGCTTGAAATAGCATGATGAGATACGAGTGAAACCTAAAATTATGTGACAAAAAAATTAATTTTTAAGAAAAGATGTCCTCGTGATGAATACGCAACATGGCTGACGTTATTAAAAAAATATCCCTCCCCATTTTTTTTTTAAATTCCATAAATAGTAACATTATTATTGGCTGATTTAATAAGACTACCAATCTCATTGTTTTTTCTGAAACCATTTTCTGAAAAGGGTCAGTCGTCTGGCTATTGACAAGCATGAAAAAAAAAATTAGTAAAATACTTTAAACACAAACACACACACACACAGAAGTAAATAGACACGCTTAGCTGGTTGAACCATGTCCAAAGTTATGTCAATCTCAAACAAAATAAGGGACAAATCATCTGCCTTGATATGAAGATGTAATGTACATAAATTATAATAACATTGTGTGCACATGCAATTCAGGATCGCAGTCCTCCGCACTCTGAGAAAAGGCTGAGATGTTTGAAACAATGTTGGTTGGATATCATACAATAACATCTCAAGTCAGGCTCCCATACTGACAAAGCCTTTGACCATGCATGGAAGAAGAAGTTCAGTGTGTACCTGTGATGCAAAGTAAATGAACATGAAAATGACATTCAATGTTTCAAAAACGTACAAATTAGTTTTTGTGGAGTGTCTATTACTTTCATCATGTCATATGTACACACATATGCATACGTATATATATTTTATTAAATAACAGTTTATTCATATAAACAGAAATGCTGCAAAGTACACACACATTTTAGTTATATATATATATATATATATATATATATATATATATATATATATATATATATGCCTCTGTTCAGCTGCAAAAGACAATGGACACACCTATAAGGGTAGCTGTGCATGTAATTCTGAGGCAAGAGTTGAAAATCCTCAACCAAACCTCTCTTGAATTGGCACTGCTCGGATCCAGTGGCAGGAGAAGCCCAAGACTGACTGGAAACAATGCCAAGATAAGCGGAGAGCACATACAGCACCTAGAATTCTCATTTTACTACTGATCAGGCTTAACTGATCATTATATGGTATCCAAGACATAGTGGTGCTCATATATATATATATATATATATATATATTTTTACATTCTATTTTTATTTCATATGCTTTCACTAATGTAAACATTTTTTACTCTTGGACCTCTGTGTGTTAAAACATAGAACCTTTTATACAAATATTTCCTAGTTATGTTTTTACAAAATGAAAGCCATATCAAAGTACATTTGAAAATTATTGATGTTAAGAGTTTTTAATATATTTCCCTATGATATAGAGATAAATCTTTTCCAAATAGAATTTAAGACAGCTTTTTCTTTCTGGAAATTGAATTTTTCCAATTTTCATCTGTTGTTGAAACATGCTGAAAAATGCAAAGCAGC
Source organism: Euprymna scolopes (assembly GCF_053919585.1). NCBI lineage: Eukaryota > Metazoa > Mollusca > Cephalopoda > Sepiida > Sepiolidae > Euprymna > Euprymna scolopes. The sequence continues at coordinate 119,518,396 of NC_136483.1, forward strand.
TTCAGTTAAGCATGAAACTAATAAAATTATTTTTATGCTTAGCCAAAGCGGTTTTGCATTTATAAATGTTTCAACAATGGATAAAAAAAAAAAAAAAAAAAAAAAATTTAACTTGAGGTTAAAGTACGGAATAATTAACATTCGATAACTTGTAAACCAAATGCACAAATTATATCAAACTCATTAAAATGAAATTCTCTAATTCGCCAACATTTATATAACACTTTTCGTCGCATACTTTTCTAATATGCTTACAGTTATTGGCTGCCATTAAATGTTACTGAACTAAATTGTCAATTAAATGTTAAAAGTTAGTGAGTTAGGTAAAGAATTGCATTCTAATGCATTTATTTTTTTTTAACTTATTTATGAGTCATTGAGTGTTAACTATTCTATATTCTTAATTTTTTTCATGGAAATTGCTTCAGACAAGGCATAAAGCCACTTGATTTAAGAAGCTAAAAAAAAAAATTAAAAAAATAAAATAACATACTACTTCATGGTCAAAAATTAGCCAACGATAAGTGTTAGATGGATAAATTCCCAACCAAGAAAATAGCAATTCTTCCCCCTTTGTCAGAAACATCATGGAATGTGAGGTTTTAAAGACAAAATAAAGGAAGTGAGAGTTACAAGGCTGTCGAAAGTAAACCCATGATCCACTTTCTCAACTTGATAATGTATACTAAGCCAGTAACAATCATGGAAAAAAAAGAAAAACTGTTCTCCAATTCTATTCAATAGACTTAGCAACATAGTGTAAAAGGATTAATAACTATTAACATCCAAGTTACTGTATTTTATATTAAAATGTACACTGATAAAGCCTTCAAACCTCTTACGCATTGATTCAAGTTTTTTTAAGAAACCAAATCATTTGTTCATATACCTCTTTTTTTTTTTGTCTTTTACTTTAGTAAACTTTAAGAGATCAAGGGGCTCCTTCCTGGAGCTAACACTTGATTCCGTTATGATTTAAATTTATATCCGAGGGCTCTTTTAAGAATAGATACCTCAGTGTGTGTGTGTACATGTGTAATTAAATGAAAAGCAAAACGATAAAATTTATTTAACTGTCAATGAGAGCAACTAGTCCATTCAAAAGACAGCTACAAAATGCGAAAGAAAAGCTTGGAATAAAAATTCCATAGAGAAACCAATGAGTGGGAATCTAGAACACAATAAACCCAAGAGGAAATTTAGCAATTTCTCCTTTCCCTGAAAACAAAATAGGAAGGAGAGGTAACGAAGGGACAAGAAAACTTTTCATTTTTTTTATTTTATAAATCAAGACTTCTCTGCAAAAAGTTAATTTATAACCAGTTGTATAAAACGTGACATTGAATATTTCACACATTTTAAATTTTTAGAGAGAGACTTTTGGGGATTTATAATTATACTAGCAGACCGCATGGCATTGCCCGGTCGTAAAATACGCTTAAATATGATATTTTGATTAATGCAGATTTCATATTTATTATTATATTATATTAGGCCCAATATATAGTAATGATTTAAAAACTTCACTTGTGCGCCACCACTGAGAATCAAAACCAAAACGTTTAGCTTACGATTTACTTTTTCCTTTGACGTTAATGCCTAAGCTATGAAGACATGTTTGCTGCAAGGCTAAAAACTAAAACATGAACCAATAGCTATTACGTTATGCATGCATATTCGTAATGCCATCATTCAACCTTCACCTGGCAAATTTCATTGTTTTTTTTTCTTCAAATTTTCACTTTTGCACAGATTTTCCAAATGTTTTGCATGGGTTTGAATACCCTATATATGAAGTTTCATGTCTGTAAACCAAAAACTGACAGGAGTTTGATAGGTAAAACTTTTTAAGCAAATATATATAAGCATACATAAATATATAGAGAAAGAGGTTTGTATTTACTATAACCTTTTTTACGCAAATATTACGCAAGTATAAATTGTGCAGAATATCTGCATGAATATAATTGCATGTAATAGTTAACTAAAGATGATCATTCCATAAAAAAACTAATAGGGAATTAATTAAAATTAATGTTTAAAATAATATGCAAATTAACTAGATATTTTGCAAATGAATGCAATTCCACAATCCATATATAACAAAGTTGTATTTTCTTTTAAATAAATAGAAAAAAGGGTTTTTAATATGAATATCAATAGACACAAAAAAAAAAAAAATTATAGGAGTATAGATATATTATTCATTGAACCTAACTACACCATGGAATATCCCTTTTAGTTTTGGCTTGTTTTAACCTTTCATGCAAGCTTTAATTTTCAATCTATGTGCTAAATAGCAAAATTTATGACTGCCTATAAATATTATTTTGCCAAAGATTTTGAGATTGGATTAAGGGAAAAACAAAAAAATTTTGTATTCCTTCTCGAATAATAAATTATGTGTAAATTTTAAAAAATTTACATAATTTAATTACTAATTTTCATATATATATATATATATATATATACAGAGAGAGAGAGAGAGAGAGAGAGAGACAGAGAGATTCAGTCACTCTGAGGAGTTATAGATAACGAAACAGGTGTCAGTGGATAATTATATCTTAAAAACAATGTATATGCCGCTCCCCGTTTGGGGGTACCAAATTGGTCAAAGGGAAAATTATTCCCAACTCGCATTTAGGTAAAAATGCACTTTCGTATAAATAATTGAATTCGTTCAAAATGTATCACAAAAATAAAAACAATAGCATCTACGTAAATTGCGATATATTCAAAGCAGTCCTGTGAGATGATCCAGTGGTAGAGGTTTAAGCTTCTTACCATGGGGTTCCAATTTCGAATCTCGCTAGATTCAGCCACTCTGATGGGCCATAGACGACAAAACACGCATCAGTGGATAATTATATTTTAAAAACAATATATATATTGTATACTTTGGCAGCAAGTCATTATTTATGCATGTCTGATTAAACACAACTGAGTCTTTTTTAAAATTTTGTTGGTAATCTTTTCTATTCTCCGAGCGGTCTTTCTTGTTTCGGCTGATAGGTTATATAGTATGGCACCCATTGATTGTTGTTCAGTTATATTCTCTAGAGCTTTCCATCGGTACATCTACACAATTTTAAATAAAACTGAATACAACATGAAAACAACATTCTCTGCAAGAAAAAAATTAAACCACTCACAAAAAAAACAAATCAAATTATAACAGCTAACACCGAAATCGGAACACTAAAACTTGGTAAAATAAGTTACATATACGGGAAAATTAAAACTCAAAACAGGATACCCTCTAAGACCCATAATCTCCCAAATCCCCACACCCGTATACCATAATCGGCAAAACAACGTTATCCAACCTTACATCACTAATACATAAATACAGCATAAAATCTCCCACCAATTTCAGACATTCTAAAATTAAAAATCCCCCACCCCCACGCATACATAACTGCCTCTCTCAATGCTTAAAACCTCATCACTAATGTCCCTATAGAAATAAAATAAAAATAATCCTTAACCAAGTATACAACCATAACACGATACCCCCCTCCCCCACTCCAGCCATAAAACCCCAAACTCTAGAAAAATTACAACTAAAATGCACCACCCAAGTTCCCTTCACCGACCAAAAACTGGTAAAATAGACAGCGTCTCAATAGGATCCACATTTGCAGAATACTACATGACCAACCTTGAAAACAAAATCTTCTCAGATCTAAACAATAAACTCAACATTTATGCCAGATAGGTAGATGACATATTCATAGCTACAGAATCCGTTAAGACATTAAAAACTTCAACTAAACCTTGAAACACACTCCATACTCAAATTTACACATGAAATAAACATAATAAAATCCCTTTTCTCGATGTATTAGTAGACTCTAGCAACTCTACTAAATACATAACCTTAACATTCAAAAAACCCACCAATAACAATGCAATCCTCTTAAATTACAACAGCAAATACCCACAAAAATACAAAACTGCCCTTATGAAAAAACCTAATTCACCGTGCATATAATATGGTATCAACCTGACAAACATTTTGCAAAGAACTAACAGAAAACAAACCTTAATAAATAATTTCCCCAACAAAATCGTAGACTAACACACAAAACTATTTAAACTCTATCCACAATAAAAACAAATTCTAACTAACAAAAACGATACCAAAGTATACTATAAAAACCAACTACTCATTAACTACAAAATAGACAAAAAAATAACAAACCTAATTAAAAGGTATACCAAACCTATGCAACAGAACAAAAAGATTAAACTAATAATATATTATACTAAATTTGAAACATCTAATCTAATAATTAAAAACAATAATACTACTAACACCACACTAAACCAAACTTATGTAGTATATGAATTTAAATGCAACTCGAAGAATGTCTCCGAACCCACTCTAAAAGTTCATAGAAGGCATACATTGGCAACACCATGAGAACACTCTTCCGACAATTAATCTACCACTTAGCAGATAATAGCGCCATCAAACGACACCTAACCTTTCACAACAAAAACTTACAATCATCTGAAATAAGAAATATTCTAACAATACTAAAATTAGATATCTTAACAACTGCACACGATTTAAAATACTCAAAGCTATACTAATGAAAAAACTACAGCCCCTTATTAACCGAACTGCGTTTAATATTGGGAAAAATATATTAACCGTATTCAACAATTAATAATAAATAAATGAATAAAAAAATTTTTAAATTAAAAAAAATAAAATAAAATCAACACTAAAAATAATTCACCCCTAACATCTTACACTTACCTATATAACCAATATAAAATCAAATTAATTATAAATACACCCAAGCCTCAATAAAAAACAATAACAACCACTCCTAAGGATGATTGGAAGTATTGATGGAAAGCGCTAGAAAATATAGCTGGGCAGCATACTATATAACCTACCAGCAGAAACGAGAAAAACACTCAGTGTACAGAAAAGATTACCAACAAAATTGAAAAAAAGATAAATTCAGTCTTGTTTAATCATGCATATATATATTAATCCAGGTGGAGATAATACAAAAATAGGATTTATATAATAGTGCTCAATAACAAACCTATTTTATTTATTTATTATAGCTATGTACAGGTTATGCTACTACTTTTCCAATATGAACAACTAAAAACAGATTTTTTGCCTGATGAGATCTTAGTTCTTAATAACTAAAGATCAGAAACATTGTCATGCCAGCATGTGGCGTAACCTGTACATGTGTGCATGTATGTATATATGTGCTGATCAAAAATTATATCACTTAGGTTATTGATTGGTGAAACAACAATTGTCTACAATTACTGATTAGTTAAACAAGTGTAACTATGATAATTATAGAAGAGATATATATAAGTTGACGCTGTTGTTACTTCAATCATTCTTTTAAAACTTAAAAATGGATCAACCTTCATCTTTTTTTTTTTTTAAAATCTATACTAATGAGATTACAGAGAAAAATCAAGATTTTGATATTGAGATTTATGAGTGCTCACGACAAAACTGCTGAAAACTTTTATTCAATTGTTTATTCAAGCTAAATTTCATGAGAACAATAATATTTATTAAAGATTTGATTTTTGCAGATGTTTTCACACATCTCTTTAAGAGGCTACATGCTTGTTATAAAAAAAAGAAAGAAAAAAAAGCAGTTTTATTGCTAAATGCACAGATTGAATGAACATGTTAAATTAAGAATAAAAAAAAGGAACATCTTTCTCTTTCGTATATGCGAAAAACTGAATTTTACTAGTAGAGTTGGGAAAAAGGAACAAGTGAAACTCAATACTTATCTCTTTCTATATGTCCGTTAAAAACTTTTGTCAGCCACATCAGACCGGGTTGAAACCGGTATAATTTGAAAGAGCGATGTCTCTGACGAATGATATGTGAAAATTATAAAAAAAAAAAAAAAATTAATTCTGTGGTCAACTGGACTATTTCTTGCAAGAAGAGTCACTTTTCACGTCGCCATTTTCGCATGTCACGTTATTTTACAGGGTCATAGCGTTATAAGTTATCGTGGCCTGATGGGCAAAAGCGTTTGTCAGTAACATTTTTCCCTTCTTACCCTCTTGTGCGTTTCAAGTTCAAACCTACCTACCATGGCTATTTTTTTTTTTGCGGTCGCACAGGCACTTGTTATTTTCATTGAAAGATAAGTGAACCTGTCTTTGCCAAGTCAGCAGTTACACACGAGTGACTTATTTCTTTTTCTCCAGATAGATTCTTTTGTCTATAATCATTCACACATGGTTGGTTTTAAGCCAATAAGATTATTTCAATTTAAAACCTCATGTCTCAAGAAAGATCAGCCATATGAACTTGAGATAATATGATAGACGAATGCATGTCCAGTGTGCAGGATTTACTAATGCTACCTACAAAAAATAACACTGAAATGATGGGAAAAATTCTCAGATAAAAATGTCAAAGTTTATTTTTAGAATACTTAAAACGAAATCAGAGCTATTGGTTATCCCATTTTTTTCATCTTGTAAAAAAAAAAAATCGGAATGGATTTCACTCAGATTATTTGAAATGGATCTAATATACAAAATTGATTGCAGATAAAATTAAAAAAAGATAGTTGATCATAGTTCTATGGTATTGTTTCAGAGAAATATAAAAATACAGATTTTTACAGAAAAGAAAGCCTTACTTTTTAGGGTTTGGCACTTTCCAAGTCAATTTGTTTTTAACAACTAACAGGTCAGAAATATAGGAAACATTTAATTAAAATAAACTAAAAGAAAAATGATGAACACTAAACATGGCGTTAATTTGGAATTATATACTGAGCTAAGAACAATTTAGATGTAGAAAGAGTATGTCAGTAATTAATTTTTATTTGTAATAAAACTTTTTCAATGTGCTTCCCAGTTTTAACATATTGTGTAGAATCATAGAGTAAGAAAGCTATTGACATATTTTGTGGCAAGAAATAAAGTTTGGTAGGAGACAATGCTCAAAGTAGTAATTTAAAAATAGTAAAATAGAGTCAAATTATAAAATCTATTTAATCAATCAATTCATAGATTTTGCCATTAAACTATGTTCTACATTCTTCAACTTTCCTCTATACTATTTTTAAAGCACTTCTTTGAATATTGTTTTTCTACCAAAATTTGAAACTTTCCTGTAAAAAAAAAAAAAAAAAAAAAAAGACAAAAAACAAACTTTCCTTTCTTTAAAAATTCTGGTAGAAATTTCTGGTAGAAATTCTTTTAATTACAATTTTCCAAATTTATACGAACTTGTAATTCTTTATTTTCATTTTGCTAGTTATTTACTCTGAAGAGAAAAGACTAATTTTTGAAACTCCATAGAATAAGGAAAATTTTTTAATATTTTTCTGAACATTTGATGAATAATGTAAATTTTATTTTTCATAATTTTGATTTGTCTTATATTACTGCTATATCTATAATCTCTAACATTCCTTTATAACAATAGGATTTAATATAAAATATTTATATTATTCAACTAAATATAAACTCACACACACGTGTATGTGAAAGCGGGAGAGAACTCCAGCAGAGTGCTCGATTAAGAAATTTTTAAAATAAGTAATATTTATTTATATCTGGGTTACAGAAAATCAAAAAACATTGGTATCATCAGTTTCAAATCCACACAAACAGGATCAATATTTCGTCATTTATATTGGGCTCTCTTCAGCCTCTGTTTACAAATAATGTTGTTCTGATCTTCTATAACACATATGAATAACCCAATAAATGAGTACATTCTTTGGGTTCTATACATTTCTTTGATAAAAAGCCAAAAAGTGTTTTAAGAATGCACTTCAAGGGGTTAGTTAGGCCATTTTCTCATCTCATAAAAAAAAATAATTAGAAAATCAGGATTTTATAAAATTGCTTAACGAATTGCTTGTCCAATACATGTATTAGATAGAAGGGAAAAATGAGATAAGTGATGGGAGGAGGTCATACTAAAGATTATTTGAATTCAATTACTATAATAAGTAGATTTTTAGTTTATCTTCAATCATACAAAAATAAATTTTAGTATCAGGCAGCAAAATGTTAAAGTTTTTGTTTATAACGGAAAACATGTAAAAAATAACGTAATTAATATTTTGTAAATAGCTGTACAATTTCTTAAAATTTGGTACATGTCCCATAAACTCTTAAATAAACGTACTTTTAAAATATTGATTTACCTTCAGAAAACTAATGTACAATGTATTAATGTTGATCGACACATGTTTATTGAAATATTAAAATTCAAATCTACATGTCTTTTCTTTAATCAAGATCCTGTGTCTATGCGATGCTATTTTCCAAAATTTTAACCCAAACTTACATTTATAATAAATGTAAATAACGTTTGTTTTTTGTCCAGAATCTTACCTACATTCAAAAACAAAACGAAAAATCTGTATGATGTTAGTACTAATTGAAAAGTGAACATATTAAAAAAAAAAATCACAAACTGATCAAGCAGTTTTATTTTTATAAAAAAGTTTTTAAGCGATTAATGGAAATTTTCAAAAGTTTGAATTATTGAGTTATCTCCTTTTATTATTTTAGTGGCAGACAGATGGTCACCCTTCTGTTACTCATTAAATTTGATTTTCTTATTTTAAAATAGAACTACTTGATCTGATGTAATTTTTGGAATATGATATTTTCGTTTTGCATCATACAAATTTTTTTGGGTTTTTTTTTTTTATATAAGAAGGAATTCTGGACAAGAACCAAACATCTTTACTTTAAAATCATTTTATTGTTTTTATTTCTTTATTGAGCTGTGAAAAAAAAAATGATTTTTTTTCTTAGAGTGAGGGATTTGCAAATACCTACAAAAGATCCAATGAAAACACAAATGAAAATGATATTAAAAGTTAAAATTTTGTAAAGAATAATCAACAGATGAAATAATCAGGGAATGTCTTATTTGATTGAAAAGAATGACTATTGTAATAAGGTGAAAGCATGTGAAGTGAATTTTGACTTTTATACGTTAACACTAAATGTATGCACACTATGAATCATGCAAAGTTTGGTTGAAATCCAATCGGTAGTTTCTCAGTCTATATTGAATACACAAAAAGAAAACACCTCATTTTTATTGATTAGATGGAGTAATTAGTTTCACATAACGCTTATAAGACAAAAGATTTTAAAAGATATTAAAAGAACAAAACAAAAAAAGGCAACAATTAAAAAAAAATCGTTTTTAATATTTTTTTTTTTCACACAAATGTAAATTAAATAAAAAGAAAGGCTTTCAATAACAAAAATAGAGAAAAAAAATGGAAATAAAATAGGAACACTTAAATATTAATAAAATAAAATCGAAATTTAAAATGTATTAATTTTGTTTTTTAAATTTTTAATGCCACTAATATGTCCAGAATAGGCTACTGTGATTAGGGGGCATCCTAAGCGAGGAGTTATGTAGTAAGATATTTGTTCACATTACATTTAAATTTCTGCATGTCGATACAGTTGGAGAAACGGGGAGAAAAATCCAAAGGCAAATATTTTGAAGAAAGAAACCATTTGAAAAAGTAGGAAATTTTCCAGCATCTGGGGACCTTTACATTGAGAGGGATTGTGCTGCTAGTTTGGTTGAGCGTAGGTATTTACGCTAAAGAACTACAAGTGCAATAAGCTCATTAGAGCACATTTTGTGGAAAGACTTGCACACAGAGATGCAACATTGGATGACAAAAAAGAAGCTGGAGCTTGATATAGACAGCGAAGAACTTATTAGGTTACAGACTTTTGTCTGTATCCAGTCCAAGAGGGGAAAACTAGTGGTTATGGATGAATGGTAATTCACCCATAGCCACTAGTCTTTCCTTTTTGGACAGGATATTTATAGAAATATAGGATACTAGCAAGTGGGATAAGTTTTCTAGTTCAGTAGAGGGAGCCGACCTTCATTGCAGCAGATTTGATAGCATCTTTAATGTATTTAAATAGAAAAGATTACTTTCTCATGGAAGATAAAAAAAATTCTTGCCTAATAGAAAGAAAAATATATTGACTATCAGATAAGAGAAAAAAAAAAAAGTAACAATTCAACTTATATCAAAATGTACAAGGCATTAAACAGATCCCTTCTCCAACATGAATCTATTCTTAAAAGTAAAATAAAAAAAAAGAAAACGTTTTTATTGCTGTTTTAACCACAAACTCAAAGTATTATACATATACACATGAAGAAAAATTAGTGTAATGTGTTTTATCTTTGGCAGACTTTAAATGTTGCATTTGATGAAAGAGAATATCAAAAATGTTTTAATTACAAAGATATCGTTTCTTTTAATATATCCCCACAAGATCAACAAATAAATACTATACAGATGCAATAATATAGTGGCAATTTTGTTGTTCTTGTTAAAATTTTTGAACAAAGCTAAGTTGACTGTGACCAAAATTCAACTCATAGTACACACACACACATGTACATACACACAATAACACATTTGTATACACACCCACACACACCTAGTATGCATTTTAAAGTGGAAAAGATGCAAGAAATTCTCCTTCATAAGAAATTGTTTTTGTTTAAACTATATATGTTGAAGTAAGATGATGCCATTAGAATATGCCCAAAGAGAAAGCATATTCACCATGTAGATATTTTTGTTGTTGCATAAATATTCTAGGCTTCACTTTTTTGATGAACATTTTAAGATAGCAATGGCAGAGAAAGAAGGGTTAAGAAAAATAAAATTAATATTTAGATACAAAATTAGATCAAAATTCAATTTTTAATTAAAAAGAATTTTCCATAATTTTTTTAAATTAGAAAAAATTCATTTTTAACTTATATTTTTATAAAACAAGAATTTCTTAAATAAAGAAATTCCTGCAAAATAATTTTTCCTATAATAAAAAAAAAGAAAAATGAACTTAAAAACATGTAATAATTAAATTTTTAAACATTACTTTATAAATATTTAAAAAAATAAAATTTTACTCAATTTTCAAAATTAATTTTGAAGTGAATGAGAAAAAAAAATTCTAACTCTCTGCCCCAATACTACCATAAATGCGGCTCATGTTGTGGCATTCGTACCACCCCAACACCACCTCCAAGACGCCGATAGTTCATGCTACCACAAAGTCGCCAACAGTTCTGGTCAGGATCGTAGAGTTCAATAGTTTTAAGGTACGTGGTACCATCGAAACCACCAATTGCCATCAACTGACCATTCACTACAGCTAACCCAACCTGCAAAGAAAGAAATATCATTTCAGTCTTCAGTAGAAAACCATTTATTGATAAGCATGTACACATAACTACACCAATTGTGACACCACATCATCCTCCACCAACCCAACACAGTGGCGACTACTAAGGAGGTGCACTGGCTCACAATTATATAAAAAAAATATAAAACTATTCAAAAGAAAACACTGACTTTGATACTTTCTGTAAATATTAGTTGCACTCAGAGAGATGGAGTGTGTGTGTGTGTGCGTTAGACACCATCGATCCTCTACACAGTAAGGTCCATATCTATGTTCTGTCAATACAGTGTTTGTTGGTTGATGTCAGCTCATATCGATCTCCCAAGGATCCTCTTAACCTGGTCCAAGCCATGATTTGCGTTCAATTCACAACTCGTGTTTCACTAGCAATTCTCCTCAACCAATTAAAACATTACTAACATTTCTGTCAAAAAACTCTTTGCCACCAAACCAGACACTCCTAAATGTCATCAAGCTGTCATAAAACTCCCTGCTAATCCTAAAACTAATTCTAAATATATCACAAGTTCTTCTGTTTCGGTTCACCACCACACCTTAATTATAACAGAACTTCAGCTCTCTTTTGTCTACCTTGGTGAACAAATTTCTATCCAACCACATTTTCTACACCTTTGTTCTTTCGATAAACCTACCTCTTTTGTCATTTCTTTTTCTTTTCTTCCTTGCTTCCCAACACTGGGGGGGGGGGGCATCAATAGTATTACACTAACATTAACGTTTTTAGATTATTTGGACTACTGTTCCCATATTCAGTGGGATTTTCACAATGTTTCAGCCAATGTAATCTCTAACTTTCAGGTGAGTCTTGTCAAACTCTGGAATCTATATGGAATCTTGAATGGAACCCTTTATTAAATCTATGAGGGTAGCTTGCTTTCGTTCTGTCAGTCAAGACTAGGTAAAAGGTTTAATTTATAATTGCATTTTTAGTATCACTATTACTGCAATCTCCAGACAGTCACTTAGAAATAATTATTACGTTTATCTGTTGTGCCACAGGTTCTTACAAATTATTTAAGATGTCTACCTGGTCAGAGCTAATGGAATGAAAGCAAGCTCCTCTTGTAGATTTAATAAGAGCCTTGTTTGAAATTCCATATAGATTCCCAGAGTTTGACAAGATAAACCTAAAGGAGATCGGAGGTTACACTGGCTGAAATGTTGTGAGAATAACATCCAAAATGGGAACAAAAGTCTGAATAATTCACGTCTAAAAAAACTAAAACAATATGTTGCTATTGAAATTTACTGGATTTTTAAGCTTTTATGAATCACAGCCATACAACTGACATTTTGAATAGTTGTTTCTGCTTTTCTTATCAGTTTGATGTTGTAATATCATCCATTGTGCACAGAAACAAACATGCAACAATAAATGTTTACAGAGTTTTAATAGGACATGTATCACATTTATCCATCAACTTGATTAAAAAAAAAATATGCTGATATCTATACCTCTTATTCTCTAAAGAATGGGTTACCATATGGAGATGCATACAATTTGAGTACAGTATATATGAATAATAAGTTCTTTCAAAATTGAGCCCAAACTAAAGAAACAGAAATTATTGTATTTCTTGTGGGGTCCATTAGTTGAATTGAACAACTAATCGTCTGAACTAAAAAAAAAAAAAATTTATATATATCTATAATATAAAGCTGAACGTCTGTGTGTGTGTCTGGTCACAAATAGGCTTGACTATTTTAAAAAACTGATTACATATAATGATAGAAGATGTATCGAGGATCAGGAATGGGTATGTTTGATCTGGCAGAACGGTGGTTCATAAAAATTGTGGGGTCTGCGTTTTCGCCTGGCCCCCAAAGTATGGAAATAAAAAATGAAAAAAAAAACCGTTTACAAGGGTTTTTGATATAGATGTACATAAGAATACTTTGATAAGTATGTTTCAACTTAAATAGGGATGGTATAATAAAATTGTGGGGTCTGCGTTCGCGCCTGTACTCCATGGAAATATGGCACAAACTTTAACAAAGACTTTTCATATCTATTTGCGTAAGTATACTTTGATAATTATGTTTCAGTTTAAAGAAATATTGTATAATAAAATTATTGGGTGTTCGTTCGCGCCTGACTTCCATAGAATGTAAATATGTCACAAAGTTTAACAAGGTTTTTTAAAAGGGGTGAGGGTCCACAATAATACCTTAACTTTAATCTTAATTCATGTTAGCTTTTATTTATTTTTTTGAATTGAATCATATTGTGTCGAATAAATTCACCTCATAAATTCACGTTCTTATTAACGTGAAAGCCCCCCCCCCAAAAAAAAATAGTCGGAACTTTAGACAATTCTCAACACAAATTTTGCATAACTGTTTTGTTTTTTTTCCTTCTCCACTTGCATGTGGCACTCTTTCGAAAATAGATAAATAAAAAATAACATTACTTGTTATTGTGTCAAAAGAAGGAAAAAATCCTGCTCACGTGATTACGCGTCTTTTTAAAAAAAAATTACATAACCTTTTTATTTTTATTTATATATCTGTTTAAGCTTTTTTGTCAGTGTACTAGAAGGAATTCAGTTGATTACAACCCTTTCTGAATGTTCTTTACATTACAATAGTACAACCCTGAATCCGACGGCGCAATACTACACCGTTCAATACTGTAAAACTGAAATGAAGATGTTCTGCTTGAAAAGGGCGCCATTTTCTTATATTTATATCGATTCTTTACTTTAAAAAAACTAAAGTAATTACGTGTTTACTTTTTTAATATCCCATTTTGCTGTTTCGGATTATTTTACTAAAGTAAGTAAAGCTTCATTATTTTTCAAAACTGTTTTTGTTTCTTTGTTTTTCGATATTTTGTCGATATTATTTAGTAAGAGTGTTTAGCAGAAAAGCCAACAAACGACTACCCAAAAGAATAAATATACAAGAAATATACAAGAAATAAATGTTACCGTAGTCAATAAAAGTTCAGTTCATGTTTCTTTTTGTTTTGAAATAGTTTTTAATGCTCTTTACTTGAAATAAATGAAAGAACCAAAATTAAAACGAAATTTGAGGCGATAACTACTTAAATGAATTTTTATATAAACTACACATGCCATAATCGAATATTCCTCAAGCACAAACTAACGGAAAACATTAAAATATGTTTATAAATATTCCTTACGTTGACCGACTCTCTTAAATTGTTAACACAGAATGCTCAGGTGCTCCTCCATTTCAAAGTCGCTGCCATTTTGATTTTTTTTAAACCAGTTCGTGAATTAAAAAAAAAAAAAAAAATTTTTTTGTTTTACAAACTACTGAAAAATACAAACCAATGAACTTTTCTACCATAAAAGTAACTTTTATTGACTATGGTAACATTTATTTCTTGTATATTTATATTATTATATATATAACATTTTCTCTCTGTAAGGAAACATCATTTTGTTGGTCACTCTTGGCTACGAATGGAAACAAAGTTGATATAAAAATATTTTCGCAAAAATTATCTTTACTTTCATCATATTTTGCTTAGAGTAAAATTTTTGAGTATCAAAACCTATCTCTTTACAACCCCCCCTCCTTTTCATAACCTATCATACTTTCATCAATCACAGTCCATTTTCTGTAGGCTGTTTTTGAACCCAGTCAACGACGGGTACTGCTGCTAGTATGTATATATATATATATATAAATCAATTTAGACTTTAATTTTATTAGTATATGAACATTACCGTAATTTTAACATTAAAATTTTGGTTAAAAAAATACTAATAAGGTAAAACTGCTACCTAAAGAGGACTGAAACATACTAATAAACACAAAATATTCTCAAAGGAGGAAATCACATTTTCACCAAAGAACATAGTAATACCAAGACAAAGTATACATAAAATGAATATGATCCAAGCAGTGAACAAATTTATTAAAAGAATCTACCACTACAACACTAAAAATGAAGAGGATAAGAACAGTGTCATCAAGCATAAGAATACAGACAGAAATTTTACAGAAGAAAGATATAAATTACTGCAAAATGTACGAAATTAAAAGAAGGATATGCCCATCACAGATACAATTATTAGAAAACTTCAAATTGGACATGTTGAACCCTGTCAAGAGGTTAAGAGTTAAAAAAAAAAAAAAAAAAAAAAAAGCTAAAATACTTGAACCCCAAAATAAAAAGCATAAATAAGGTATTCAAATAATTGACAATCCTAACTCCAGCTCCAGCTGATAAGACAATGAACATATATAGTATGACCTTTGAAACATATAAACTTATTTTGGGCGAACTAAATAAAAATTATAAAAAGGCAACAGAAAAGGTCTTTATAACAAACTTATTAGCATTAAGGATATGTAAAAAATGAACATTCAAGATAGAATAGAAAAATATACACCACTTAACCCACAGCTTTTGTTATTAAAGATCACAAACCAGCATTCAATAATAAACCTAGCATTAGATTAATTGCACCATTAAGTAAAAAAAATATTAGACAGAATTACACCCACTCTAAAATCTAAAATACAACATAACCTTTAGATTTTTTTCTGGGGAGGTAATAGATTTGTTGAAGAAAATTTGAAAATACCAAAACAGTAAATTCATGATGTTTGATATCGATTTATTATCTTTCTATAACTCCTGAACTATTTGAGAAAACACTAAAATTAGCTGAAAGTGAAACAGATGTAACTAAATTAGAAATAGAGATTATAAAATTAGCAAGGAAAACCTTAATTAGATATGATAATGAATTATGGACTAGGAAGGACAGAGAACCATTTTGATGTTACAATGGGATATCTGGACTCTGCTATATAACTGAGTTTGTAAAAAATACTGGGCTTAAATGGAAGGTTATATAGATACGATGCATTATTTTTAGTTAATTCGAGCGATCAAATTATAGAAAAAACTAGAAAGAAAATGAAACTATTTTTTTAATGAAGTTAAAAATAACACTAGACTCCAATTGTAAAATAGTGAATTCTCTAGATATAACTAAATCTCAACAACAATACTTATGAACCGTATCACAAACTAAACCAAACACTATTCTATATAGATTATAAATCTTTACCTAGATCTGGATATCAAGGTTTTGTTTGGTTTTATAGCATATCGGCCTTCTTTTTTTTTTTTTTGGGGTTATTTAATGCAGAGTTACGTAATTTGGATTTTTTTTTGTCATGGCTTAGATATTTTAACGTATTCAGTAAATCAAGTCAGCCTTTTTGGATCATTAGGTGATGTGGTATCTTTTTTTGTTGTTTTTTGTTTGGATGAAGTTGGATTAAGTTCAAATTATATTCTTTTGTATACAAAAGAATATAATTTTAACTTAATCCAACTTTATCCAAATTTACTTTTAATTTACTTTTTATAGAAATGTTAATATTTTGTTAGAATTTATTTTTTTAAATAGTTCTTTCATATTGTTGATTGTAATAATTTTGCCAGATATGTGTGAGATCGTCACCATCCAAAAGAAAGTGTTTTACCGTAAAGGGTTCTTGGCATGCCAAACATTCTGAAGGGTCTTCTTTTTTCAGCAGAAAGGAATGGGTTATGTGCAACTGTCCTATGCGAATACGGGACAAAACCACTTCCTTTCTATGTTATTTTCTGAAACCTGCTAACCATTCTTTTATTTATGGTTTGATTTTGAAAAGTTTATTGACAGTTATTCCATTGTTCTTGCCATTTCTTTGTAATGAAATTATTAATTAGTTGTTTGTAGTCCGTGTGTGGAATTTTTATATTGCTTATATTGAGTTAGTGTGTTTTTGGCAGCTATATTGGCTTTTTCATCGCCTTGAATTCCAAAATGACTCAGGATCCAGCAGAATTTTATATTTTTGTTTCCTGAAAGAGTATGTATTTTTTGTAATAGGTTGATGAGTAATGGGTTATTTAAGTTTTGGTTCTTTAAGGATTCAAATTATGAAGTCTGAAAAAAAAATTATAAATTTGCTGTGGATGAGGTCAATAAAGAGGTCCAGAGCCAGGTCTATAGCTGTGTCTTAGGCACTAAAAATTGAAGCATAGTCTGGTAGTCGCTTCTGTAACATTATTGGATACTACTCCACATCCAGTTCTGTTGCTGTTTGGAACCATCTGTGCAGATATGCTGATGGTTTGGGTATTTTTCCTGAATGTGAAGGAGTTTTTCTTGATAGATTAGTGGATGAGTTCGATTTTTTGGGAGCTTGTTTAGTTCAAGTATAATTGCAGGTTGTTTTAGTAGCCAGGGTAGAAGGCTTAGTTGGTTGACATCATGGATGTTAGTGATTGTGATACCTGCATCTTCCACTAGTAGTTTTATACGGAGACCAAAAAGTTTTATAGCTTTTACTTTTTGGTAAAATAGGTTTTGGTAATTGGGATTGAAGATGCAGTTATGGGCTGGATTTGTTGGTTGTGATTTTTTCCTATCATAGAGAGACTAATATAGTTGGTTTGCAATACAGTCGTAGGCAGGATTGTCTGGGCTAGAGAGAATTTTGATCAAGTATTTAAGGCTAGTTTGTTGTGTCAAATTGATAATGAGGGTTTGTTGGCTTCTGCATAGAGACTATTGATGGGGGAAGTTCGGAAGACTCCCAGTACAAATCAGAGGCTCTGATGTTGAACGATGTCTAATGTCTTTATGCATGACTTTCTGGTGGCACCGTAAATAAACTGCCATAATCTAATTTTGATCACACTAGTTATCTATATAATTTCAATAGAGTTTGTTTGGCCGCTCCCCAATCTGTGTGGGTAATGATTCGCATTAGCTGGAGAGTTTTGTTACATTTATTTTTTTGGTGTTTGATGTGAGGGATGAATATAAGTCTTGTCTAATATTAGCCTAAGAATTTATATTCATCTACAACAGAAATCTGGGTATCATTTAGTCTTAAAAGAGAATCTGGATGCATTTTTCTTAGCTGACAAAAGTGCATGCATTTTGTTTTGTTAGTGGAAAATTTGAATCCATTCTTAATTGTCCATTTTTTTTATTTTGTCAAATGCATTGAAGCTGACGCTCAATTATCTGGATATGCCTTGAGCTGCATGCAATTAGAAAATTATCAACATATCCACGTCTTGATTTATGCATCCAACGATATTGTTAATTTTTAGGTTAAATAATGTTATAGACAAAATATTTCCCTGTGGGACTCCCGTTTCCTGTTCCTTGATGTCCGAGAGGTATGTTCCTACACTGACATTAAATAGTCTGTTGTTGATGAAGGTGGATAGTCTTCCTTTCATTCCAGCTCCTTTGAGAACTTTAATGATACCATATCTCCATGTGGTATCATAAGCTTTTTCAAGATCAAAGAAAATAGCAATAATTTTTTTTTTTTTTTTATAAATGCATTTCTGATAAAAGTTTCCAATTGTATTAAGTGATTTGTATTGCTCTGATGTTTTTCGGAAGCTGCATTGAAAATTGGTTATTATTTTATTAGTTTCAAGAAACCAAATTAGTCTAGCGTTTACCATTCTTTCCATTGTCTTGCATACACAGTTTGTTAGAGCTATGGGGCGATAATTGGAGGGGTCAGATGCATCCTTTCCTGGTTTTGGTATGGGAATTACTGTGTCTTGTTTCAATATAGCTAGAAAAGTGCCATTGATTCAGATGTCATTAAGAATGGAAAGTAAATACTTTAATGGTTGATCGATAGTTGTTTTAGAAATTCATGTTATCTCATCAGGTCCTTCAAATGCGTCATTAGCTTTTTTAATGAATCTTTCAGTTCACGAATGGTAAAAGGTGTATTGTATTCTTCCTTATTATTACTTTTAAAGTTCAGTTTTTTTTTTTCCGATTCCTGTTTAATAGTCTGGAATTTTTTATTGTAATTTTTGGATGATAAATTATTTGCAGAGGTGATTGAGAGGGAGGCTAGTGTTTTTTTTCCTGATATTTTCCATATCATATTCCATATGGTTTTGTCTTTGGTGTTGTTATTGATTTTGGACACAGTTCTTCCATGATTCCAATTTGGCTTCTTTTATTGTTTGGAATACTTTAGCTCTGCATATTTTAAAGTTGTTTAAATTCTAAGCAGTTAGTGGTTGTTGAATTTTCTTAATACAGCACATTGCAGTCTGATAGTCTTTTTGCAATCATCATTAAACCAGGGCCAATTATATTTGGTTGATCATTTTGTTTTAGGTATGCATTCCTCAGTTATTGAGATGATGGTATCTGTAAAGGGAGTGATCGGATCTTTCTCATGTTTTCTAGGTAGAAGTTTGTTTTTGCAAAATAATTTGAATTTATTCCAGTTAGCGTTTTTAAGGTTCCAGCAAGGAATTTGAGGTTATTTCAGGACCAAAGTGTTCTAAGGTTATTGGGAAGTGACCACTTCCACATGTGTCCATATGCACTGTCCAACTGTAATCCATAAAGATACTAGGGTCAAGAGAAGTCAATTGCTGAGTATGAGTTTTTTTTTTGGGGGGGGGGGGGTCTGTCATCTATTTCCATTGTTTCCAAGGTTTTAAATTTATTCTGGTCTGTAGTTCTTGTTTTTGATGTGTCTTTTTTGGATTTTTGATTTATTTTCTGTTTGATAGGTGAGATTTGATTTTTTCCCCCTTTCTGGGGTGTACTAAGTATTTGTTCATTTGGTTTATGAACGTTTTTAGTTTCCGTGGTTTTTATTTGAAAGTTGTGTTCGGTTTTTGAGATCTGTTGGAATTTTACTTTCTGCTGTGTGGACGTTATTTTCCAGTACAGCTTAACCACCGTAAATAAATCTGTAAATCAATGCCTCAACTAGTTCTTAAGTGTCTTTATTAGGATAGTGATTTCCTTTAGTTCTGTGTTTTCTGTTGCTTTTGGTTGGTTTTTGGTTGCACCCATGTAAAATCTAGCTGGTTCTGTTGTGGAGGCTGATTCAATGATCTTTTCGGCTTCGGTAAAGCTTATGTTTTTTGTATATTTTAATTCATTTTTTTTCTTCTTTGATCCAATTTTGGCAGAGCGATGAGTATACTGGATGGTTCTCACCACAGTTTGGGTGTTTTATGTTTCCTTGGCATTCTGTTTCCTGGTGTTCATTACTGCTACATTTTGGGCATACTGTTTTCCTGGTTCTTTGTAGTGGCCGAATTTTTGGCAGTTTAGGCAGCAAAGTGGTCTGGGGATATATGTTTCTACTTTAATGTTAATATATCCAATTTTGATTTCAGTTGGTGGGGTGGGAGTATTGAAGGTTAATATGTGTTTGTGTTGTTAGTTTGTTTCTTTTTATTGTAATTCTTTTGGGGTCAATATTTTTTTAGGTTTGTTTTTATTTCTTCTAGAGAGCAATTGTTTAATTCTGAACATTTGATGATTCCTTTTGAGGCGTTGAGGATAAGTTTTGATGTTTATATCATGGAATTATCGATGTTAAAATTTTTTCAGCACTATTTTTAGTAGATACTTGTACAAGTAAGGTTCCATTTCTAATTTTTTTCATTTGCTTTGTGTTTTGTTTATAATTTTTTCAATTAGGAAAGGAGACATCTTGGTTATTTGTGTACTGTCTTGTGATTCTAAAATTATATACTCAAAGTTTATATTGCCATCTTCATTACTCTCTGTGTTTGAATCTGGGTGGGGTCTTTTGAATTTTTGAAATATGAAGTATTATTTTCTTTCATCTTCCTTGCTTCCTACCCTCTCTATATTGGGAGATGGTTGGGGAGGAAACCCATTTGCATCTCAGGGATACAAGGATGATATACTCAAACAGCGAGTGTTGATGCTTATAACGATTTCCTTGGGCCAGCAAAGTATAATAAAGAGGTTTGTTGTCAGTAGCATCTGGTTTCACTATCTGATTGGCCCTTGCCATCGCTTACTAATATCAGTATGTTTTTTTTTTTTTGTGCATATGTTTGTGTGATGTATTTGTATTTCTCTTTTTGTGAGGGTTTACTGTTATTAAGGCTTGTCATGACTAGCCGATTGATCAGGGTGGGTCGCTCAACTGTCCGTTTAGATGAAGTAAGGGCCAAAGTGGAGTGTTGCAAACTCACGGCTACTTGGATCCAGGTTGTGAGGCTCTCAGCCACTAGTTGAGGCCAATTCATGCACAATAGTCTGATAACTTGCTTCCGAATTAGACGTAACTTATACAACGATTTCTAACCACTTAAGAGATTGGAAAAACAAAAAACTTGATAAATGGGTGCCTCACGAATTGAACGATAACCAAAAGAAATGCCGTTATGAAGTGTCATCTTCCCTTTTTTACGCAACAAGAATGACCTGTTTCTCGACCAGGTTGTGACTTGCAATAAAAAATGAGTCCTTTATGACAACCAGCGACACTCAGCTCAGTGATTAAACGCCGATGAAGCTCCACAACACTTCATGAAGACATAGTTGCACAAAAAGAAGGTCATGCTGACTGTTTGATGGTCTGCAACCAGTCTCATCCATTAGTTTTTGGAATGCAAGTGAAATCATTACGGCGGAGAAGTACTATCAACAAATGGATAAAATGTATCAGAAACTTCAACAACAACACCCAGCATTAGTCAACAGAAAAGGCTCAATTCTCCTCCATGATAATGCCTGGCCATATGTTGCTAAACCAACCCTGCAGAAATTGAACGAATTGGGCTACAAAACGATCTCATCCGCCATACTCCCCAACCTCTCACCTACCATTTTTTCAAGCATCTCGACAACTTTCTGTGTGAGAAATGCTTCAAAAACTTAAGCGATATCAAAAACACCTTCAGCAACTTCATTGCCATCAGATGTAAAAATTTTATGTTACTGGCATAAATACACTTGTTTTACATTGGTAAAAGTGTGTTCATTCTGATGGTGCTTATTTCAATCAATAAAGTTTTGTTTGAGACGAGATATGTTCATCTGAATTTAGATATTAAAAAAACTAATTTTGTTAATGTAATGTTTTAATATTCATTTATAAAATGATTTCATGAAAAAAAAAAAAAAAATAGTAGGCAGGCAGGCAGGCAGCCTCGAAACTGTAACACTAAGAGGAAAAGGAAGTGGAAAAAAAAAAAGTAAACGGTTTAGTCGCCCTGCCCACACAACATACGTCACCGCTGTTCAAAACAAGCTGCGCGTGCATGGTCTCACTCTGGTGTTGCATGTGAGATGACGCCACAAAAAAAATAGTGAAGAAACGATGAATGGGAGAAGTGTGAAGGTTGAGTTAATCCTAAAAACAAATATTACTTCCGTTATAGTTAAAAACTGAGTAATTTTATTTTAACTTATCACATTTTTTTGCTCTTTTTGGCCCAATCATGGTGCTTGGGCATCCTAAGAAATTGCGGTGATTTGGGGGTACTCGCCCAACCACTTCTCACGACTGCACTTCAATCGTCCCAAGCAACACGCTTCCCCCTGTCAAACTCGTCAACATTGGGAACACCTGGTTCTTCAATTTTGCGATGCAAAACTTTTCTCGTGACATCCTTTCAAATCCTAGTGAAAATGGACAAATGGTGCAGTTTCAGGCCTTAAGATGTGTATATTTGAATTCAGCACCATGGAAAACCGCCATATAAACATGGATATCAAGGTTTTTAGTAATATGAAAAAGAGCTTCAAAAAGGCATGTTTTTTTAGTCCTAAAAGTCTCAGAGGGATGTGAACCAGAATTTTGCCAGGGTCACCCATACTAAATTTATATTAAGAACAATGGCCTCCACATTTTGGCAAAGTTTCAGAAAAATCTAATGGATGGATCAAATGCTATGAGCAAAAAGTAATTTTAGGCCATTTTGGGGCATTTTTTTTACCTCTTGAGCCCATGGGGATATGGAATCCCAGTGTAAATGGATAATGGTGCAGTTTCAGGCCTTAACACGTGTATATTTGAGTTGATCACTGTTTAAAACCACTATATAGTCAGACATATCAAGTTTTTGTTGAGAAATATGAAAAAAGAGCCACAAAAAGGGGCGTTTTTAGCACTAAAAGTCCCCGGTAACGCGAACCAGAATTTTGCCAGGGGCATCTATACAGGATTTATATTAAGAACAATAGGCTCCACATTTTGGCCAAGTTTCAGAAAAATCTAATGAATGGATCAAAAGTTATGGGGTAAAACGTCTCATTTTAGGGTATTTTTGACCTCTTTTGAGCCCCTGGGGATGCAACAGGAATTTTTGTAAAAAAAAAAACTTTTTTTACTGTGCACATTTATTTACTGAATACTGAAATTTGTGCCAAAATTTCAGGAAAAACTAATGGACGGTTATCTGGCAATTGTTTGGACTAACGGATGCACACACACCACTGAAAACATAGATCCTTCTCTGATAAATGGGGGGACCAATAAGCTTAATCATAGCAAAGTGTATGATAACTTTGTAAAAAAGTAGACGAAAAAACTGACCCCTCCTTGTAAAAAAACGGCCCAGTTAACAGTCAAAGAATTAATGCTTTTGGCAAATTTTTGGATATTTGCTGTCAGAGAGACTGACCTTTCAAACGATACCAATTTCATCAGTGTTCGTTGCACGTGTCGAAACACACATTTTTGCCTTGTATATCTTCTATTATATAAATCTTACCTGTCCGTTAGTGTGTATATATGTATGTCTCACTAAAACTTAACACACGTGACCAACACTGATTAAATTGGTATCGTTTTAAAGCTCAGTCTCTCTGATGACAAATACCCAAACATTGGCCAAAAACATTTATTCTTTCACTGTCAACTAGGCTGTTTTTTTTTACAAGGAGGGGGTCACTTCTTTTATCAACATTTTTGCAAATCATCATATGCCTTGCAATGACCCTTATTTCGAAACCTGCTGATGTCATTTGTCGTGGTGGGTGAGAAGCCTTTTTTTTCACTTTCTTATCCTCCTTCGCATTACAGGTTCGAGCCTAGCTACTGCAGCTAATTTTTTTTTAGGGAGCTAGTTAATATTTAAAAAAAAAAAAATTTTTTTTAGGGCTCTGTCGCTTACTATAAAACCTCTCCACACCTGGGCAATGCCAGGTACCCCCGCTAGTAATAAAGGAGAATCATGTGTGTGGTTTTGTATGTCTGCTAAAAACATTTGTCATTTACATTGTAACACCCTGGACCTGCTATTGTTAGAAAGAGCAGTCTATCAGACACATAATATCGAAAAATTGGGGGAAAAAAAAAAAAAAAAAAAAAATCAATTATTTCATGTAGAAAAGTCATTTTGTTTGAAAGGAGGGGTAGCTAAAAACTTTGCTTTTGACGCTGTTTGCAAACCACATATGGGCAAATGGTCATTTTATTGTTTTGTTTTAAAAAGCTAAATTATCAGCGTCATAACATCTGTGTTATCATAGTCCAATAGATAACGTGCTTACGGTTTTATCTTTTGCAAGTTTGCATCCAACACGTCATTTTTTTATTTACTGATTTTTCTTTTTAATAACACAAGTTTTTTCTATCCTTTCTTTAAACTGCCCAACAATCACATTTTTTTTTCATTTTCGTGATGCAGCATTTTCATGTTTTTAATCACATCTTTTATTTTTCAAATAAAAGTGCACTTACCCCTCCCTCCCTTTCTTCTATTTATCATTTAACGACTGTGTCTATCTCCATTTATTACTTACAAATTTTGTTTTTGGTTTCCATTCTGACTGATAACACCCAAGTCACAATTTTGTTTTTTTTTTAAATAAATTAAAATATCATATTTAAGCAGATTTTATTACTGGACAATACCAAATTTAAACTTTATTTTCATTAAAAAATTTTTTTAATATAAGGGGAATTCTTTTTTAATTATTAACAAAGGTTAAAATAGCTAACTTGCTTATGAAGAAACAAATGTAATTCTGGTGGACTTGGTAATTTTCTTTTTAAATTAGAATTTAAAAAATCTTTCTGTACTTTTGTGACCCGATGGGGACCGAGCGACGCAGAGAGACTTTGCTAGTTGATTAAGGAACAGCTTGTCGCCTGGGTGGTCTCATTGACACGAATTCAGAGGAATTCGCACGACTGAATTCTAATGATGATGATGGTGGCTTGATGTTGTTTTAAACAGAATACGTCTGTTTCTTCGTGAATAATCAAAATGATCTCCCCTCCCCCCTTGCCGAGAATATCACAGCGCGTGTCAATGCCAGAATAAGTCATAAAAATAAATCCGAAAATTAACAGACGGACTGTGTTGATAGATTGCCGATAGGGATGTCGTCCAGTGCTGGAGGTAGGGACCACCCGAAGATCCGTTGAGGCTAATTAGGCATGATGTTTCGTATTCCTGGCATGAGAACATTTATTTCCTCGCTGATGGAGCGGAGAAGGTGGGGGGAGAGAAGATGAGAGGGGAAAATCTTTTTTTCCTTTTCTTTTTGCTTAGATAAATGAAAGGGTTGCTTTATTATTTTCTCTTCGGCAACTAAGCAAGCCCTTGCTGCCCCCCCCTCTGAACAAAGGCGCAGCCGCTGATTGGTTGACCGCCACTTGTGGGTATACTTGGAGGGGTGAGAGGGGTTGCAGCTAGCGTTTTTGATAAAACAAGGGGTGAGAAAAGGGAGAGAGAGATTCTTTTTCGGGATTCTTTTTGCGACACGTTCCAATACGCGTCTCTGGCAGCTGATCCCTTCCCGTGGACTGACGGTAGATAAAGAACGAAGTACTTGGTAAAGGAAAGAAAATTGCGAGCCCCTAAGTTGCATGACTAAGCCAGTGTGTAACTATTATTTGTAAAGTCGAAGACAATAATCAATTCTATGTTAAGAAAAACCACTTGTTTTGACTTCTGTTCTTTAATAGGAAACGCCGTTGTGAATGCAATATATTTCTCCGATAGCCCAGGTGATGTTTGAAAGCTGATTTGAAAGCGGAACCGGAGAGCGACCGAAGGCGAACACGAATTCGATCACTAGACGAAAACATGGATGATGCCACAGGTATCGGCTACAGCTGCATCTCAACCCACAAGCATATGCACCTGAGCTGCCCTGTATGCTACTGCATTTTTATTTCAATATATATATGATTCATAATAAATAAAAATATAAACAAACATTTATAAGAGAAATACACATATAGAGGAAATAGTCACACAATTTTCTTAATATAATAATATATAACTTATGAGGAATAGAGTTTTCTAATTTAATTTCAGAAAAGAATGGTCAGAAAAGCATCCTGTTAAGTGCTTCAAATTTCTGAAATTAGTTTTTTTTAATAATATCCAAATTCTTATTTTTTTTATGACAGAACTTGTAAGTATCAGCATGTACTGAGAGATGCCACCAGAGATGCTAAACATTTGAAATTAGTCTTTTGAAACATAATATTGACAGGATTTTCATAGCTTGAGTGAATGTCAATTTTTAGAAATACACATTACTTAAGAAACATTGGAAATCAGTTTTCAAAAATTCTGGTACTTGTACAGTTTAATCAAGACATTAAAACATGAAAATATCAAAAAAAGTTTAAATTGTACGTATCTGCTATGGAATGAAGTTCTCAGAAAAACAATTTCACTTAATTTCATCAAGTAGTTTTTGTTTTACAGCGAAAAAACAATTTGTTATAATACCAAGCAAAAGGTTCGATTTTTAGGAAGAAAAGCTAGTAATAAAGATGGGGAGGGAGTGTCGGCGCTTTAACTGGAGTTATCTCCCCGTGGCGCTTCTAAACTCCAAACAAAAATTAAGAAAAATTTCAAGATGTCTGCAGTCAACACGCTCTCATAAAAACGTGTTTTTCCACTGTAAAAAGAAATTTCGTTTTTTACATTATTGTCTGTGTAATTTTAAGACAAAAACAAAAGTTTTCAGCTTTGAGAAAATATCCCTTGAAAAAGTAAAACATAAATACAGGATATTTTACAGGATTGTAAGAGCAATTTTCAAACGAACTGAATTTTGACTGAATTTAAGTTACAGTCAGATCAAAGAACATATCTTTTAAATATATTGCTTAAAGTGACCTTATATAATATTTTTCCAGCAACATTTTAAACAAGACAAAAAAATTAAACTATGGAGAACTTCATCACATTTGGAAACTGGACCAAAAAAAAAAAAAAAAAAGAAGATATACTAACCCCACTTCGCCTCGAGGTCATCGCCACTACAGGCTGCCACGTGTTGGTCTGAGGATTGTAACGTTCAGCACTACTAAGTTCAGTTGTATCATCTCTACCGCCCACAGCATAAATCATATTATTGTACACTGCCACTCCTAAATGCTTTCGACGAGTCCCCATTGGGGATACTGGGTTCCAACGATTTGTCCGCGGATCATAGCGTTCAACTGAAAAAAGAAAATTTTTAAATACCATTAGGTTCTTTTTCTTTTGCTGGTGTTGGCAAGAGAATTTATATTTTTAATAAAAGAATTACAGCAATTTTATGTTTTTGTTTTATACAAGACTTACAAAAGTAGTGGCATTGCTGACGAAAATAAAATATGAATTTAATTATTTATTAAAAATCTGGATTTTTGGATGATTCAGCAGTAAGACTGTACTCTTATCGTTCACCAAAACAAAAATTAGAAAAAAGCCAATTTAGGCAATTTTTAAGATAAGATGCAAATTTCGCAACAATTTTCATGTGGATCAGCCAAATTCTGCAGACAACTTTTATCCATGGTCTAAAAAGATTTATCACAATGGCTATGTACATGCCAGAGCTTGTTTCTGGTTAAGAGTTTCAATTTTATATATGCTCTAACTAAAATTAAAATAATTTTTTCCTTACATCACAAGAGAAAAAAAACTTGATCATTAAAAACCAAACTAAAACATCCAGAGGAACCTGTTGATTCTAATAATATACCATTAGTTCAGTTTTGCGAGTGTGTGTGTTCCCTATGGACTTCGAAATAACTGGGTTGATTTATTTTTTTAAAATTTCATACAAATGTATTTGATGTGCCTGGGAATGTTCTAAGATAGGTTTTGCATTGGAATGCCTCTGATAAGTATTAAAATTCAATAATTAAAAAAATCTGATTAAAGAAAACAGTTTGATTTTGACCAAAATTAACACCTTATACAGCCTAGCATCACTACTGTATTTGAGAAGTTTTATCACTGTACAAGCAAAAGGGCCCAGCAAAAAAACGATAGTAAACAAGGGGCACGTTCAAAAGGAACGTTTCTATTTAAAGCACAATTAAAGCATGATACTTGACTTTTGCATTTTAAATTTTAATTCAAGCTACTATATAAAATAATTTGATAAAATCAATAGTAAGTTCTTTACAGTGCAATGTAAATTATGTGTTGTGGACTAATTCAGTCCAGGGAGACATGCGAAGCTTCCTCATAGTACACCACAATAGATTTCCAAGAATTTGATTGAAAAATGGGCAATCAAGGACAATAAAAATATGGGAGGGTGGAACATTTGTTAATCTTCATTCAATCCGGGGTAATGTCAGGTCTCCCTGCTACTGTTTTGATAAAGCTGATATTTTTCTGAATAGTGAAGAAAGTGTTTCAGATAGAAAAACGAATAACACACAGCAAATATGAGTTTAACATTTCTATGAAAATAGTGTCAATCGTATTTTAAATATAAAACTGACACAAATGATAAATTAGAAAGTACTAATATATACTCAGAAAAGAATACTGTTCTACATAGTTCAATATAAATAATAAAATCAGTGTAAGAACCATCTTTCATTTACTCCTTCAATCCAACATTCTTGGCAGACAGTGTTTTTTTTTTTTTGCCCTGTTTCTTTTGAATGTTCTTATATTTTTTGTTTTACTGACTTGCATGTTGAAATTACTGTTAGTTCTTTTCTCATGATATTATAATAATGATATTCGAAAACAAGGCTACATTGTCCAGGGTTGCCAGATTGGACTTTTTAAAGCCAAATTAAGTTTGGTCTTAAAAATATTTGGCTCTTTTCAAAGTGTAACGTACAAACTAAGGAAGGAACACCCAGAATATTATATAGATTAGTTATACATTTTAAATTGATAAATATTTATCTCTACAATAAAATAGAAATTTTCCCATACAACTTTCAACACTATAGGAAAACAATGAGACAATTCTTCTACAAATCTTTCACATTCATCATTTCCAGCGTGTTTTTGCGCTACAATACATGCACACATTGTCATTGTTTAATAAATACTATAACTTATCCATCTCGCCTTACTCTCTCAAATACATAATCCCTGATAGAAAGTAGCAAATATTTTTCCCCTCTTTACATTTACTACTCCCATCGAACCATAAATCATTGGGTCTTTTTTTTTTTTTTTTTCCATAGGCGTACCTAGCCATATGCCACCCGTAAATTATTAGACTTCTGACATCAATTAATTTTATATGTATTACGTTTGACTACAAAACTGAAATAACAAATGACCCCTCTTGCATTCTTAGTTTAACAGACATTTAACGACACTCAGCAGATAACACTAAGCATTAAGATTACAGACACTCACTATTCAGATTAACAGTTCAAACTTTTCAAACACAGAAAATTTCATAATCGAAAGTGATACAGTGAACTGTATCACTTTCGATTATCTACGGAAACATTTTTTGGATACATGGGTTTATAAATTTTCATCTTTATTTTTTTTTTATTCCCTTTTTCAATATAAGGCCATCACTTACAAAACGCATTTAGTTTACAAAAAGTAAGCGCAAACACACACTAAAACAAGCCGATTATTTATACAATGCTCGTGTTTCTCCTCATGGTTTGCAGCAATCATATGTATGGATTGCTTCAATAACTAAAAATTAACCTTTTTCCTCTTTTACTTGGATTCAATAATTACTACACTAGAACAGGATTTTGTTTTGCTTCTTGACCTTTATACACCAACCACTACTCTTACCTATTGTTATTATACTGATTGTTTTTTCAATACCTACTATTACTACTACTATTTTTTCTTATATATGTATATATATATATATGTATATATGAGCAAACAGTTAATAAAATATGTTAAAAAACACTTTGAAATGAGTTAAAAACATATTTAATCTGAAAAGGAAACACTAGGACTATCCATTTATCTAGTGTTTCCTTTTCAGATTAAATATGTTTTTAACTCATTTCAAAGTGTTTTTTAACATGTTTTATTAACTGTTTGCTCATATTATAAGCTCTATTTCCTATTTGGTTTTATCAAGCTTTTACATCTGGCTGAGATAATTTTATAAATATTAATTCTTTAATATTTATAATATACTTTAATTTTACCATCTTGGATCATTTTGGTAAATTTAATTGTAATTTTTATTTTATATAATATATATATATATATATATATATATATATATATATATATATATATATATATATAGACGTTAAAAGAATAAATGTTCAATTTCAACTTGTATCTCTTGCGGTTTGCGGTAGCCTCGTAGTTCGGGTCCTTGCTAATGAAGCCAGACATGACTTCTGTTGCCGGGGTTCGAGTCTCTCGGGGTTCTGTTGCCGGGGTTCTAGTCTGTAGGTATTTAATAATTATTATAGTAAATAATAATTAATATATATATATATATATATATATATATATATATATATATATATACACGTTATTTGTTTTTGCGATACATTTTAAATGAATTCAATTATTTACGAAAGTGCATTTTTACCTAAATGCAGGTTGGGAATAATTTTCCCTTTAACCAACTTGGTACCTCCCCCACCCCCCACCACATGGGGAGCAGCATACATATTGTTTTTAAAATATAATGTGTGTGTGTGTGTGTATATATATATATATATATATATACACACACACACACACACACACATATAGACACCACAGTTTGTACCTTTCCTTTTAACTTAAGATGCAGTGTTGACCAGACCTTATTGTTGTTGCTTTGTTTTTGTTGGTGGTAGTGATTTTAATATTAATATTATTGCTACAGAAGGCCTTTCCCAGAAGATTAACAAATACTTTGACAGAATTTAATAAAAACAAATATACAGTACAACTCTACTCTTTAGTGTGGTAATACTCACTCCTGACAACAACTATATTTATTATTTACTTATTATTGGGTGTTGCTGTTATGTTTTTTTAGGGTGATGATGAGAGGACTTTAGTAGTGTAAGTATTGCTATTGCTTTTACTAAAAGTACAATTTGGATTTTCTACATTCTTCTTGTTTTCTGCTTTCAT
Source organism: Euprymna scolopes (assembly GCF_053919585.1). Lineage (NCBI taxonomy): Eukaryota > Metazoa > Mollusca > Cephalopoda > Sepiida > Sepiolidae > Euprymna > Euprymna scolopes. The sequence goes on from NC_136483.1 coordinate 119,549,756, forward strand.
TGAAATCAGGGTGGCAATAAGAATCTCTAAAGTCCAATTCGCACTCATTCAATGAAGGTTTGGTTAGTGCTTTGTCCCCTCGGTCTTTTCATCCTTCTGGACCCTTCGGCTATTTAATGTAGTGACAGCTAAGCCTAAAGCTATAATATTTTTTTAAAACTAATATTAGTAGTATTATTATATTGTGGTTGGTGGTATTAGTATTCTTAATGATACTATTTTTACTATTAGTACTTTTCTACGTTCTTCATAATTTTGTTTTTTATTATTTTAACATTCTATTTTTATTAGTTGTAGTGGTAAGAATAGTAGTTTTTGTATTTGTTTTATTACTATTTTGATTATTTCTATAGGTCATTTCACTGTTACAATTTGATTATTTCTATTGGTCATTTTACTGTTATAATTCCTATTAAGCTTACTGTTATTAATATTATTAGTATTAAGATTGTTATATTCTTAACAATCTTTAGTATTTTTTATTTCCTTGGTTAATTTTATTATTTTATGGCTATGGTTTTATTAGTATCATAAGTTTGCTATCAGTATTATCATTACGACTTGTATTATATTTTTCTCAGTATTACTATTATCATTTACATCATTATTACTCTTTATATTATCTATGTTATTACTATAAGTAGTAATAGTAGTATTACAATTTGTTATTACTCATCTTTGTATTAATATTGCTAACATCATTATCATGTAGTATTATTCATCATTAATTCTAGCTTGGGCTTGGCTATTGAATTTTCATCACTTACTATGAATTCCCAGAACCTGAACCACAAATAGGCTAGTTTTAAATAAATGCATTTTTTGTTAAAGAAAAAAAAAAAAGTAAAAGCAAAAACAATGTTTCATTTAAATCAAAAAACACAAAAACAAACAGAAAAGGAAAAAATATGAATTCAAGTTGAATTTACATTTCATACTACAAACAGTACAAAAAAAAAATCTTACCTGTATTTAACGGAGATGTGCCATCACTGCCACCAACAGCATAGAGATAACCACCAAGAACAGCAACACCAACACCTAATCGTCTCGTACTCATTGATGCTACTTTTGTCCATTTGTTAATTTGAGGATCATATCTGAAAAAAGTTGTAAATTTAAATAAAACATGAAGTACAAAAAATACCTCTCTTCAAAAGCATGAAGAACCCCCCCCCCCCCAGCAAAACAAAAAAATCAAAGTAAGGGGAGGGAGAAACGTTGCAAGACAAACACAAAAATATGGAAACTACAAAATATTCTGTTATAGCTTAACCTTGTACCATGTTAAAAGCGAGATGTGTGGGAAGTTTGATAATGAAGAGTTTTCATAAATAAGCATGGATTTCAGTATTCTATTATTGTATATGAAAAGATTTCCATGAAACACTTAGAGGAAGCAAATAATCTGGAAGGGCAAGAGATCCTTAAAAAAAAAAAAAAATAAAAAAATAAAATAACTCAAGAAAAAAATAGAAACCTGAAATTTATTTTATTGATACCTCCTCCTGGTTTATTAATCCAAGTAAAATATACACATCTATATTATGAATTGAGATTACGTTTCCAAGAAAATGTGAATTGTTAAAATTCTACTGACGAGTTACAAGATGACCATGAAAAAATGAATAAAGAATTATTGTAATATTATTGTGACTCCATCAATTTCGAAATATCGTGGAAAGAAAGTAAAAATCTTTAAAGAAGCCAGTTGTGAAGTGTTTATGAATAGAAATCATAAGACCACTTATACAGCATGCAAAATAATTTACCCATTGAATCTAATGAAAATAACTGGTTATGTGGGCATTTGTAAAAGTATGTTACTTAGTAGTAGGGTAAAAAAAGAAATATTTTAAAGTTTATTTTAAACACATGTAATTGTCTAGCAGATAGCGAAAGTATGAACACAAAATTTGGAAATCTTTTTTATGATGGGTTTTAGCTTACATTTGTTTAGGTCAGCAAGAGAAATGATAAACACGGCTTTTTTTCTCTGCAGTATGCATTATTTTTAATCAGTCTAAACTTAATACTTAACCCAAACTGTATTACTTTTAACCAGATTTTAAATTAGTTTTTCTAATCTAAATACAAAATAATCCGACTTCTCAAATTGATAAAAGATCCATTATTGTATTTTAATTATAAGGTAAAGCTGGCCTTAAACCTAGGAACTAGAACATTCTAACTCGAAATAGATAAAGCTACAATAAAAAAGCATTGTTGAATTAAAAGTAATAAACAAGAATACAGAATCATACAAAGGTTACAAACAGATTTATTCTTTGATAGAGGGTAGAAGAACTTTTAAGTAGTATACTTAATATGTACAATTCGTACATACTAAAATATGATCATCTTGCTACCTATATCAAATCGACTATACTGGATCCTCAACAGCTCACATCTTACTTTCAGTATTCCCCTGCTGTAAATCTCTTTAATCTTATATCACTACTAAGACAAATTTTCTGAATAAATTTTTTTCCCCCCCAATCTGCTCAACATCAGTGACCGTACATCTAATCTTCATCTAATTCCTTATATCACTTTGAATATTACCATAAACTTTCATTCTAGTCTTATGCTAAGATGAACACATTATAATACTCTACTCAACTACTTTAAAAAATTAGACAGACGCAGTTACAATATCAGACTCCCTTTAGATGCTTTGTGCCTGGCATAAATTATGGACTAGAACAATAAACCCCAACACTATGTACCTGTGATTTTTCTCAAAACCGTACAAATACTGCTGCTATTATGTTACGTATATCCAATTTTATCCTAAAAATACTTTACCTCCAAGACGACTGCCTTTGTCTGTTTTGCATGCCAAACCTTTTTTTTTTTCTAAACTCTACCCAAAAATCTATATCCTAACATGTAATTATACTGTACTCTGTTATTTAAACCCTCTCTCCTGATCACTAACCGACTGCTCTATTTCCCAAGCTGCTATTAAAACCTAACCCATTGCACGTAACTTGAAGGGTTTTTTTTAGCCCTCAAACCTTAGTAGACTGGCTTTTCCGTAATCGTTACACATTAGCCTCTCAAGATTTCTACTAACTCATGCTTATGAGTATATTCTTACCTCATAGCTAAGCTTTAAAGTAGATACTTATACTTATAAATAGCAACCCTTTAACTCTCTTTGATAGGAGATAGTATTACAATTAATACATAAAAACTGAACTGTTACTCATTATTATACAAAATACAAACTTCCGGATTTTAAAAGAAAGGCGAAGCTATCTTCCTTCGTTAAAAGTCTGAAGAAAACAAACATACTTAACATCTAAAATTCCATACATTCGTATCTACTGAAAACATACCATTTATACTTAATTATACTTACAGAGTACGCCATAACTTATATTTTTTCCAGTTATACCTGTACTGAACTGTACTCCAAATCAAATGCTGTTACTTGTATCTACATTGAATATACATCTTATCTTTCTGTTGTCTTAAATTGGGCACCAAATTTTAATTCCTAATATCAAGTTAATCATACTTTAACATGTTATTCTACTCCATAACTAACATATAAACTATATCTAAACCATACATTAACTCCTCTCTCTCTCAAACCAATCCTGTTACAAATTTAGTTGCTTTCACTGTATGAATTCCTACTTATCCCCTCTTCCATTAACAATGAAAATGGAAAGCACAGTAATGTCCTTTTCAATCACTTTGAGGAATGTAACTTTTCAGTAGATATATAACCTACGAAATAACCAATTAACATTAACTATCCATGCGAGGGTCGCAGAAATACCTAGTTTATGTGGGGGTGAACCCTCTCGGTGCTGATGGACCCGTAGATCTTCCCAGGTCATCCATTTAGAAGGAAAACTCTGAAGCTAAATCTAGTGGAGGGAGGCCTCTTCAGTCCTGGATGACAATCTTCCTAAAGCTGGTGACTCAAACAAAATTACAGGTTGGCAGACCTAAACTGCTTAAGGAGGAGATAGGCTTTCATACTCCCCCTTTGCCTATTAGCCAGGCATAGAGGTGCTATCACAGGGACTCAACAAAATCACCCAGTGGTCGACCATGTTTCCTGATTAAGGCAATGAACATCATTTTTCCCACTCCCGCCACATCCCATCCCCCTAAACTGGATACTATGGGAGTGCTACAATACCATATATGCCGGTACAGTTGGACTGGGCTGACTTTGTCTGATGGGTTGAGGGTACCGGATTGACAGTTCCTGAGTGCTGTTTCCGACTGATAGTACAGGTGCTCTAACCTAACTTTTTGGTAGCGCTTAGAGCGGCTGCTCCATCAGCAGTTGTATAATATCGGGATGTTTGTAGTGCCATATCACGCATGGAAAGGAACCCTGCACTCATCCCTGGTGGGCTTTCCAGAGGCCACAATCCTATAGGCGAAGAGAGAGCTGATGGTCTACTTGTATTGCAGGTCTGATATTTTGTACAACCACTTGTCCAGCAACCCCCCCCACCACCACCACTCACCCTAAATAAAACCTTTAAATCAAATAAAATGAAATGACAGTTCAATCTAAAATTACGTTTAAATCAGCACCAAACTCAGAGAAAACCAACCTGCCTCCACCCTTGAGGTTTGGCATTTACGAATATCAGTAGGCTTAGAACTAACTTAAATGATGTTGAAGCATTTCTCCTAGAAAACACCCCGGATATCTTAGCATTAAGTGAAACTAACCCACACTCCTTCATTCCCTCTAACCACTTTAACATGCCTGGTTATCTCCCACTCTGCCATAAGGACTGAGACAGACACATGCATGGGCTTGGAGTCTATATTCATAAACCACGCCCCCTGACTAGAAAAATAAAACTAGAATCAGACGACCAGGTCTTTATGTGCTTCAGACTAAACATGCAACATAATATTAGCTGTATTTTCTCTACTGCTCCCCCTCAACCCAGGTCTGTACTCTAATAAACAAAGTCTCTGACAGCATAGATATAGAACTCTTCCTCAATACTAGCGCACAAGTACATGTATTTGGTGACTTCAATATCCACCACAGTAACTGGCTTGAATTCTCTACTTACACAGACGTAGCTGGTAGCACAACACATAGCTTCTCTATATCTCATTCCCTATCACAGACGGTTACATTTCCGACACGTTTCCCAGACCAGCAAGATCAACATGCCTCACTTCTAGATCTATTTCTGACCACAGTTCCTAATTATTATATAACGGATGCCCACAGCCCACTCTGGAATGCTGATCATGCTGTGATAATGGTAGATACTGCCCTTAATTCTCGACCCAAAACTGAAGACCCACTGCTCAAAACAAGGTATTACAAAAAGGCTGACTGGGAAGCCATCAGGGATCTCATCAGAAATGCCCCATGGGGAAATATCTTTTTTCTTCCAGCTGAACAGTGTGCAAATGAGATCATTGAATGGTTCAAAACTGCAATTGAAGCACATGTTCCCACACAAAAATTCTATAGCAAGCCCCACTCTCCCCAATGGTTTACTTCTATTTGTGAAGCTGCATGCGTACTGCAGATTCAACGGACATAAGTCCAGTTCAAACAAACAGAAGTATATAGAAGCTAGAAGTATTGTAAGAGAGAAATAGCGACAGCTAAGGCAGAATACACTGAAACCACCAAAAACCACATCGAAGCACAGAAATTAGGAACTCATGATTTTTGGAAAATCTACAATGGTGTAGTAAATAATGGGCAGTTAATGATTCCCCCACTATCAAACGATCATGAAGTTGTTTGCACAGCAACCAAGAAGGCTAACCTGCTCGTCAGTCGGTTTGCCTCAAACTCCATATTGGACCCGGCACACCACTCCCTCCCTGACTTTCCTTGGCGGACAGATAGACGCCACACTAGATGATTTGATAATCACCCCTTCTCAGGTACATGGTATCATAAAAAACTAAGACACCTCAAAAGCATGTGGACCTGATCTCATCCCGGCTGTGCTATTAAAAAAATACTCTGCTGAGGTTGCTCCAGTTCTCTCCAAACTTTATAACAAATGCCTTAACGAATCTTGCTTTCCTGACTGCTGGAAAACCGCTTCTGTGATACTAGTTTTCAAGAATTCTGACGAAAGAACTGACCCATTAAATTATCACCCCATTAGCCTTCTCCCATTTATCGCCAAAATATTTGAGTCCTTAATTAATCAAGCTCTAGTCCATCACCTTACAGCTACTGAACTCCTGACCGACAATCAATATGGATTTAGGCAACTTGATCCACAGCAGATATCCTAACTGTAATCTCTGAATGCATATACCGTTCAGTGGATGAAACAGGGGAGGGTAGAGTGGTAGCCCTCGATATATCTAAGGCTTTTGATAGGGTATGGCATGATGGTCTTCTAAGGAAAATTGGATCATATGGTATCACTGGAAGAATACATAATGTAATTAAATCCTTCTCAAGTAAAAGAAAAATCCAGGTTGTCCTCAATGGTCGTACATCTAAACAATATGATATAAATGAAGGAGTACCTCAGGGGGTCTATCCTCGGACCTTTATTATTCCTGATATTCATAAATGACCTCCCGGATAAAATTGTTTCTGAGATGGGTATATTTGCTGATGACACCACTCTCTATAACAGGCACGAGGGGAAAACAAATGAACACATATCTAAGGAAATGGCAGAAACATTATAGGATGACCTCCAATCTGTAGTGGAATGGGGAAAAAAAAATGGATGGTCACATTCAATGCTGCCAAGACTAAGCTTGTTTCCTTCAATAATTACAAGAAACCTTCACTACCACCAATAGCAAAGAACACATTACGCGAAAGTACTTCCTTTAAACTCCACGGCCTAACATTTACAGGGAACATGAACTGGAATAGATACATTGAGAGCATTGCCAAGGCTGCTGTGAAGAAGGTGGACTCTCTACCATGCTAGACAGCTACTTACACCTGAAAGTATCCTATACCTCTATAAGGCCACCATTCGCCCATGTATGGAGGCTACTTGTCTCTCACTCCTTGATAGGGTTCAAAAGAGAGTCACCAACTTGATAGGTCCTGAACTGTCATCTAAGCTTCAGCCTCTGTCCCATCGACGAAATGTTGCATTCTTCTGCCTGTTCTACAAGTACTTTAATGGTGAATGCTCTGACGAACTACAAGCACTTGTACCCCCTCAACGTGAATACCCCCGACAAGCAATTAAATCCCACCCCTTCACAGTAGAGATCCCTAGGTGTAAGAAAGCCTTCTAGTCCAATAGTTTCTTCCCCAGAACTGCTAGACTTTGGAGTTCCCTTCCGGGATTCTGCTTTCTGTACTGACATGTAGAAGTTCAAGTATAATGTGAACAGACATCTTGCTACTCATCTCCCTCCATAATACCTCTGAAACTTATGTCCCTGATAATAGCCCCCTACTTCAAAGTGGCACTGTGCCTTGTTTGGGGTGAAAATTAAATTAAAAAAAATTTTTTTTAAAATTCACTTTAACTACTAATCAACTAGAGGACCCCACCCCCTCACACTTTAAGTTAAAATCAATTCTACAATCTGTTGATAATAGTGATGAAAATTAGCCAGAATCAAATAGCGATATGTTAGGTGGATTGGTATTATGATCCGACTTTGAAAATCCAACTAACTTAATGTTATATTTTAGATATATAAATGTCTTTGCTCTTCAGTGTGTATTGTGTACTATAATAAAGATTATATTATTGGTAAAAACGTCTTGATATTTTAATCATAGTCGATAGAAAAGTTCCAAATACAGATAGGACATCCATGAAGAGGCTCAACTATTCTTCGTACAAAGAAAAAAGTTCTGATCAGAAAAAACAGAAAAGAGAGTCATTAACAAAACAGCCAAAAACAAGGAAAAAAAAATTACAAAATGACAAAGAATAAAAAAAAAACACAAAAAATAACACAAAAAACATTAAAAATAAAAAAAATTAAAATATCAAAACAGAAACCCCTTTTTGTTAAAGATAAGCGCTTCCTCCCTCTCCTCTCTCTCTCTCCCACACAAGCGAGTGCTAGGAAATGATGTCCTGTGGAACTCTCTATACAAAAAGGAGATTGGATTCGAGATTGATATCGTTAACATCTAAGAAATAAATATTTTTAGATTTCTACTTTTATGCTTACTATTATGTAAGTAATGTAAGAGACATTAAGGAAAACTCATTAATAAATGGTAACATTATCCGGAATTGTACTTCATTTCTGTTAAAAAATAAAATAAAAAGTAAGTTTATAATAATAGAAAAAAAGTTACCTTTCAACAAAATTTAGACAGGAAACGCCATCTTGACCTCCCACAGCATACATGTGGCCATCTAGCACAGCCACGCCAACACTTGTCCGACAAGAACTAGTTGGGGCAACATCACTACTCCACTGATTTGTCTGAGGATCATATCTTTAAAAGAGAAAAAGAAAAACATTTCCTTTATATTTGTTGAGAAATATTTAAAAATTAAAAAAAACAGAAAAAAGAAAAATTTTACTACTCCATTTTTATTAGACAAATATTAAAATTAGACTAGTTATTCAACCTAAAGTAAAGATAAATATTACATTTTTCAAACCAATCAAATAAATGAAGTACAGTTTTTATATCGCAATATTATTTATTAAAATTGCAAGTTTTGCCTCAGAATATTTTTAGTGACATTTATTTTTTAGTTTGATTGAAGAGACAACGAAAATGCATAGCATTCTACAGGAATTAAACTCTGCTTTTAGATTATGAAATTTATACAATGAACAACTTGTAGCAATAATGATAAATTACTGATACATTTAATTCCTACATACGTTATCATACAAAATATTGAAACGTAATCTTAAATTCACAACTAAGTAAAATTATGCTATATACAACTTGAATTAAAACCACTTATTTCTGCCGGACAATGTTGAAATGTTTAAGGGTATGATTTTTACATGGATGAATGCATTTTTTAAACAAATGTTATGTTGAAAATCATCTTTGCATATTACATAACATGATTCAGATTCATTGAAGCTGATGTCATTCTCTCTGGACAGTTGTTTCAGCCAAAAAGTTTTCTCAAACAGTCCATTTTAAAGCTTATAAGCATTATTAAATTTGTCCTGGTATTATAGGTGGCAGTGTTAAGACTAAAAGTTTCTCTTCCTTCTACTATAATGAATCAAAAATATAATATTGATCAGGATTAAATATTAAAATAGATCAGAAATACAATTTTTATTTTTTAAAATCACAGACCAACAGAGTATTATGGTTCATTATTCATCTTCATAAATCGAAGAAAAAATTTTTTTGATCATGATTAACAATAGTTTGCAAGAAAATTAAAAAAAAATTTATTTGTTAAAATTCATATTAATTAGAAAAGTTGACAATAAAACCAACATGTTATCCTAATTAAAACCATATTAAAGGAAAAGAAAAAGGATTGTAGTAACATTTATCTATAATTTTGGGAAAAATGTAGGAAAATATTTGATGAAATCTACGATTTTTAAAAGTGTGTAAGTAGGGCGGGGGGAGTAATATGCACATGCAGCTGTCTGTAGAAAAACTAGTGTTCCTGCCTATAGTAGAACATGTGTGACTGTCTATGGTAGTGCAAATATGTGAAAAGATGGAGTATTAGTCACTGTGGATTTCAACATATGCATGATCAAAATCAAAAATAAAGGGTACTTAAAGTGTTCTTTGAAAAGAGATGCCTGGGCTGAGGAGATGCACAAGTATAGTTCTTTGACTGTAGAAACAGACTAACCTCATCAATTATGGTTTAATATATTAATTTTGTCTTTTTATAATCTTCGCAAAATCCAAGAAGTTTACAGAAAATATAACTTTGTAAATGGATACTTTTTTGATTGGGTTAAGAATAAACAATTTCATATTTGAAATTACTAGAAATGCTGCATTGAGCCACCTTCATATGGATCATTTTCAAAAACATATTTGAACATCACAGGGGTGAACATTAGATTCTCTTATAACATTGTTTTTTTTTGTTTTTAACTTAAAATTAAACAATTTTGCTTTTAAATCCTTTTTTTTGAAGGATACACAAATTACTACTAAGAAAAAAAAAGTATATTTGCATTTTTTTATACTTTTAAACAATTTTTGTTTAAAAGTATAAAAAAATGAAAAGGGTCTTGATTCCAAAGTGAAGGCCTATGAGTAGGCCTTTCGTATAGAACACCACAGGTAAATGCAATAAATGTTAATATAGTACAAACCAGAGGAATATTTCAAGCACTATAAATGAATTACTACCTTTCAATGCTATTTAAATAAGATTGTCCATCATGGCCACCAACTGCATAGAGAAGATCATTCAAAACTGCAACACCAACTCCACAGCGTCTTTTACTCATCGGGGCAACCATCCGCCATTCACTCGTTTGGGGATCGTATCGTTCAACACTAGAGATTGCATCACCACTGCACCAACCACCAACTATAAAAGAAGGAAAACGTTTCCAGTTAAAAACATTTATAAAAATTTTTTTCAATATAAAAAAAAAACTTTTGCCTTTTCTTTCTTAATAGAATGGTCAGCATTTGTGCTAGATATGCATAAATAGAAAATTTTTCACTTTATTTTATTTAAAACTTTAAAATTCTACAAATAAAAAAAAATAAAATTCTAAAAATGTTAATCTGGCTTCAGGGAGAGGAACAAATATACAATATGTGGGTGGGAAAGTATCATTCATCCCTGAACAAATGAGAGGTTGACTATTCGTAAATATAGCAGAAAAACAAAATTATAGTAAAAAAAAAAAAAGGGGGGGGGGCATAGAAAAGGCTAAAATGTTGGCGCCTGATGCATTTTGTACATTATTAGAGGCTAAAATAAGAATTTTTTTAAAATGGATTTAGACAAAGTTAGTTTAAGGTTAAGGAAAACTAAAAACAATTATATCAGAAAACATTTCATTATATTTATAGATAATCGGAATAAGATGAAACAAGAATAAGCATGCAAAAATATAAATGATAGTCACGTATAGACTGAATGAAACGTTTATCAACACAAAATGTAAATACAAAATAAATTGTTAAGCCTTTTTAAGCTCATAATCAACATTTCAGTGAATGAAACCAATATATTAGAATAAGTGGTGCAAACAGATTTACAATTTTTGTTTAAAAGCGTAAATTACTTACTAGAAAAATAATAACGCATGATTCAAACAAAAAAGAAAATGTTTTGGATAGTGAACTGCCATAAACTATCCAGAAAAAAACATGAATAATTATAATTTTTAAAGTCCAGGAGAACTCTCCAGTAAATTTTATTATGCAGTTTTTTAAAAGTTGACTATATTGTTGAATCATCTACATTCAACATTGTCCACTATTGTATTAAACTTAATATCTCTTAAAACAAAACTTAAAAAAAAAACAAAACTTACCTTTAAAAATAAAATAAAATACATTTGTTTCCCTTTTTTGGAAAGCTTCAACTTCATAGATATACTAGCCAGTGTTGTTTGGGGATTCTAATTTTTGTAAATTACGTAATTAAAAAAAATAAATAATCCGTTTAATGTTGTAATTTGAAAAGTTAAAATAATTTTTGGGATAAAATCAGAGTAAAACTATATATGCACCAGGTTAGGTTTCTAAGTACAAAGCAGCTTAAACCAATTTTGCCAAGAGTGATACTTGAATCCAGAACAGGTGGCTTCCTTCCAACCCTCTATCTTTGTACAGTTTTAAATATAGGTCGGCTGGTGAATATTACTCTAAGAAAGAGAGAAGAGAGAAAGAGGGCAAAGAGAGAGAAAGAGGGCAGAGAGAGAAAGAGAGGGCAGAGAGAGAGAGAGAGGGCAGAGAGAGAGAGAGAGGGCAAAGAGAGAGAGAGAGGGCAAAGAGAGAGAGAGAGGGCAAAGAGAGAGAGAGATAACGAGGGAAAAGAGAGAGAGAGATAAAGAGGGAAAAGAGAGAGAGAGGGAGGGGAGAGAGAGGGAGAGAGAGAGGGGGAGGAGAAAG